>NC_090656.1:154199199-154449199 GCF_040937935.1 Hyperolius riggenbachi | reverse complement strand
TGGATTACATAGTGTATATATATATATATATATATATATATATATATATATATATATATATATATATATATATGTTTGTCTGTTCATGGGCATGATTCTTGTCGCTGGACAGATGTTAACTGTGTTTTCTGCTGGGTTTGTTTTGTATTTTTTTTTTCTCTTGCTTTCTCAGAGAAGCTGTCTGCGTAGGGGTTAGAAGAGTTTGGAGTGATGCCAGCCGTGTTTTTCGGTCTAGCGTAGAGCGCCCCACAGAAGAGGGGGGGGGGGGCATTTTACAAGGAGTAGAGGAGAGAGGAAAGCGAGTGAGAGACAGTTGTAAGCTGTGAGTTTTAGAAGTGTGTAGGGTTTAAAGCATGTGTTAACTGTAGGCAGTATGTGTTTTTTTTATTTTCGGTGCGCTGGGTAGACAGGAATGCACAGCCCACGTCTCTGGGTCGCTTTGAAGATATGAAAAAGTTTATAGCTACAGCTGAGATGGTGAGTGGTGAGTGAAGTGCTACTGTATTCTGCCATTTTTTTCGGTCAGCATGTTTTTTCCTTTGTGCGTTTTTCTAAGGGATTCCACGAGCTACGGTGGAGTTTCTGGTATTTCTTTTATGGTTCTGTTTTTCCATCCGAGAGTGTATGTAGCGGAATGCTGATTTTCTGCAATGCGTAATTATGTTATATGTAATTAGGCATAAAATGTTTGTTCTGTTTGATTGTGTTTTTTTTCCTAATGTGTATAGGATTGAGAGGTTGCTATGGGAGCAGCCATTTTAGCTGGCAGTCCAGGACTCAAAATGGCGGCAGTGGGGAGGGCCCGCCCCCAAGAGTCATGGCCCCCACACGTCATGGCAGGGGGGAGGAGGGGCTGGGGATCCACGTCACGTCAGGCTGCGCTCGCGGCTCCGGGCAGAGCAGCTGAGAGGAAGGGAGGGTAGAAGATAATGAGACATTCTACTGAGTATCTCGGATCCCGGAATATTTCCCCAGATCCTGGGTCCAGGGGAAGGAATGCCAGAATACGTGCGCCAAGCAGTTGTTGCGAGACTAGCATGGTCACGGATAGGAAGTGTTTCCCAGCTAGGGGCAGGGAGACACGGACAAGTCAGATATTTCCCAGGGTGGGATTTGCAAGCGCAGTGCAGATCAGGAAAGTCTCTGTAGTGAGTGGCTTATGGGATTATTCCTTTAAGTGAGGCATCTTAACGGGGGGTGCAGCATGAGTTCCCAATAGAGTAAAATGGGGGACAGTGCATCAGGGGGTGCCGGAGTTGGAAAAAAGGGAGTTGACCAATCCAGGGATCCGTCGCCGCGGCTGCAGAGCGGTAATGTTTTTTTTCCGGTTTTTGTTGTGGACAGGGCCAGAGCTTGACTAAGAGGTCAATGCTGGGGTGGGTATGTTTGTGTGTTTTTCTCGTCCACTGATTGGTTAAATATGTTTTTCCAGCTCCTATCAAGTGTAGCACAAAGATCAAGAACTGGCAGCAGTTCATGGGGCAATTATAAAGATGAAAGAATTGCCATTTGCAGAGTGACAGTGTATCAGTACGGTGTTTGCCATATGACTACCTACCAAGTGGGCATTCAGGGATCTGCATACAGGCATTTGACGCTGGTATGCTTAGCCCTGCACCCTGTGTAGTTTAAGTGCAAAGTGCTTCTTCCTACAGGGAGGCAGACATTTTTTTTTGTAGTATGGGGGTAGTAGCACGGCAAACATTGGTCAGAGGGTACAACACACAGAACTTCTAGCAGAGCTGGTATCGCAATGAAGTTCTAGGTAAGTAAATGCGAAAATGAGCAAGAGCATTGCAGGCGCACCTGCAAAGCAGCAACAGGTGTGTGGCATCCGTAATCTGTGCATGCGACGGCCACGTATGTACAGAAGGGGGGATGTGGTGAGAGCTGCAATGAGGTGAGAGCTTCCAAAGGTGAAGTCCGTGGGAGCATATTTTAAACAGGTAAGTACTGAGGATAGTACTGAGGTAGGGGGGTGAAGTTTAACTCCAATCTACCAAAAAGAGTAAACAGAGTTCATGAGAACCATAAAGCAACGAGTTCAATTACAGTATATATTGATCAATTTAAAGTGTACAGAGTACAAGCCGCAGGGCGAATCCCAAATCATTAATAAGAATTGATTTGTTTGTATTTCGATTTCAGGAGTTTGGCAATATGGACTCGAGACAGCTGCAGTGCTGGCAGCAAAGATGGAGATGTCAGTCGGATAAGCGAAAGGTTCCAGATGCCAATCTGAGTTTGGAGAATAGCGAGATTCCTGAAATTGGAAAGAGACTAAAACACGAGATTCCTGAAATTGGAAAGAGACTAAAAAACGAGGTTCCTGAGATCGGAAAACGACTAAAAAAACTAACAGTTAGCACCGTTTTGTGAATCAAGCCCTATGCAGGAGATCTTTGACACAATCAGGCAATATGGGTCAGCATCTCGCTACAATATAAATCAAGACAAGTCCACAGCCCTTTATCTGTCCAAAAAGTTAAAACCAAAAAGTAAAAATCAAAATCCCTAAATCCGCACATTTGCTCTATACTGCAAATTTCACCCTGATTATACAAAGCATTAAATGTGACTTCACCTCACGGAAACATCTCTTACTGTCTTATCTGGGGAGAATTTATCTTATTAAAATAATTATCTTTCCCAATTCAGGCATACTTCCCCACCTATCTAGCCTATACTGATGGCATCTATCTATCTAACCTATATTGGGGACATTTACCTATCCAACCTATACTGGAGGAACCTACCTATCAAACCTATACTGGGGGCTCCTACCTATCTAGCCTATACTGGGAGTACCTACCTATCTAACCTATACTGGGGGCACCTACCTATCTAACTTGTACTGGGGGCTTCTACCTATCCAGCCTATACTGAACTAAACAGACAAAGTTTGAAAGGTATAGGATAGAATGGCATACTGGGACAAAATTCCCCATTAAAGCAAGTAGAGGTAAAAACCTAAAGGAAGAGGAGGGGATAGACCTGTCCCAGATACATCAGCATCTGAGCCAGAGGCTTCAGATGAAGATGATACAGATACCAGAGTGGTGACTGTTATAATTTAAGTAGGCCTCAGTTATTTGGCCTGAGTTTAGGTAAAAGGCTCGGTTCGCAGAGTATACCTTTAAGCAGAATTTCTCGCAGAAGAGATGATGCAGTCGGTTAACAGGAATATGTTCCTGGTGAAGGCCATAGACCTAAACTGCCCCAGACCGTTAGACAACAGAAAGGTAAACAGAGCCAATATTTACAAAACATTGTATTCCTTGTAACTAGGGTAGAAATCAATGGAATATTAATTAATTAGGTGCGTGTCATGACACCACAAGGGGTCTGAGTCAAATGTATGTTTGGGGGGATGGCTCAGACGATGTCCCATTTAACTCTTCCCTGGTCGGTATTAAATCCACTGACGGGCCTATGGAGAGGCACTCTCTCTCTTTGCTGGCTTTCAACCTTTTACTCTTATTTATGTCTTGTCATCTTATATAACTGTATGCTGTATATAGTAGATAGGCCTCTGGGCTATGTAGTTAGATGTAACATAGTATAGACAGAAGATAACTTGATTACCATTCACCAGGATTGGAATCAAGAAGCTGTAATGCAACGGACTTACTACAGAAGAATCTGCTTTGCTAAGATGTAACGAACTGTACTGTATATATGTTGACTGAATAAACTTCTCAACTCTGAGGATGCCTAAGAAGTTTTATCTCCAATGATGTTGCTGTGAGTCATGTTTGCAGCTCTTGTTAATGAGTTGCTGGTGCCGGAATAAAGGTGTAGTGTTGTTGCCAATAGCAACCAACGTATAGTTTCTTACAGTGACTTTTTTAGACAAGGCAATACAACCAAAAGGTGTTCTGAAACATCCCTCAGGTGTGGAGAAGAACACACAAAAAGAAGACGGCGTAAACCCAAAAGTCCAAAAACCCAAAAGAGTACAGCAGAAAAGGAGGTGAAAACTCAAGGGCGAGAATTGAGGAACAGAACAGTTTAGTAGGAGGTGGTGAGGTGGGGTCAATAAACAATATCATTAATCTCACAAATTTTGAATTGACAACTGCACATATAAGCTTGTTGAATAAGGGATTATCCTTCTCTCTGGTGACAAGGGGGAATAAATTTGAAGTCTATAAAGACATCTCGTTGTTCTTAAGAAAAGTATATCTCCGCAAACAGCATATGTCCTGCAGTTCCCAAGATAAACCCCATGAAGATTCTCAAACACTCCCCTTAGAAAATGACAACGAGGATTGGTTGTCATTAATTGAGATACCTGCGCATGTAGACTTAAAGAGGAGCTGTTAGGCAGGGCCGGCCTTAGGTTTCACAGCGCCCTGAGCGTAACCAGATTTTGGTGCCCCCCCCCCCCCGTTCATCCTCTCTACACACACCACACACACACCACGCAGTGCATTGGGAAAAAGATTTCAGTTGAAACGCGTTAAGCGTGAAAGGAGCCATAGGAAAACATGGGACTTACTTTGAAAATCAGTTTTCTTTCCGTTTTAACTGAGAGCAACTGATTTTGTAAAAGGGCCCCAAGTGTATATAAGCTGCTAGTCTTGTATATGTAGGCAGATCCCCCTTTAGTGTATATATAGGCAGATCCCCCCCTTTAGTGTATATATAGGCAGATATATACACCAAGGGGGGATCTGCCTATATATACACTAAAGGGGGGATCTGCCTACATATACAAGACTAGTAGCCTATATGCACTAAGGGGGGGATCTATCTATTATAGGCAGATCCCCCCCCCCTTCCTTAGTGTATATAGGCTACTAGTCTTGTAGGCAGATCCCACCTTTAGTGTATATATATTAGGCAGATCCCCCCTTAGTGTATGGGTAGCACGGTGGCGTAGTGGTTAGCTCTCTCGCCTTGCAGCGATGGGTCCCTGGTTTGAATCCCGGCCAGGGCACTATCTGAAGGGGTTTGTATGTTCTTCCCGTGTCTGTGTGGGTTTCCTCCGGGCACTCTGGTTTCCTCCCACATCCCAAAAACATACAGATAAGTTAATTGGCTTCCCCCTAAAAAATTGGCCCTAGACTGTGATACATGCACTACATAATACATACATAGACATATGACTATGGTAGGGACTAGATTGTGAGCCCCTCTGAGGGACAGTTAGTGACAAGACAATATATACTCTGCACAGCGCTGTGTAATATGTCGGCGCTATAAATACTTAAATAAATTGTGTATATATAATATATACACCAAGGGGGATCTGCCTACTATATATACACTAAAGGGGGGATCTGCATACATATACAAGACTAGTAGCCTATAAACACTTTAGGGGGGGTCTAATCTGCCTATTATAAGCAGATCCCCCATTAGTGTATATAGGCTACTCGTCTTGTAGGCAAGTCCCCTCCTTTAGTGTACATATATTAGGCAGATCCTTAGTGTGTGTATATATAATATATACACTAAGGGGGATCTGCCTATATATACACTAAAGGGGGGATCTGCCTACATATACAAGACTAGTAGAGCCTATATACACTAAGGGGGGGATCTGCCTACTATAGGCAGATCTCCCCCTTAGTGTATATAGGCTACTAGTGTAGGCAGATCCCCCCTTTAGTGTGTATGTATATAGGCAGACCCCCACTTAGTGTGTGTGTGTGTGTATACTTAGGCTACCAGATCCCCCTTTAGTTGCCTATAATATGCAGCAGCCAGCAGATAAGATTCCCAGCTGAGCTGACCGCTGTATGATCAAAGCTATATACATCCAGCCTCCCTGCCTTGACCTGGCTGTGTGTGGCAGTGGGTGACTGTCCCTCGAGACCCCGAGACCCGGGCTGGCCATCGCCGCAAGACCCCAACTGACTGGACAGACCATGTCACCAGCAAAAGTAAGGCTCCGCTCCGCTCCCCATCCCATATATATATATTTATATATATATATATATATATATATATATATATATATATATATATATATATATATATATATATATATATATATATATATATACATATATATACACACACACACTTGTGCTGTCTGTTGTGTTACATTTTGCTTTGATCACAGGGTGGTCAGCTCAGCTGGGAATCTCATCTGCTGGCTGCTGCATCTATTATATTTCATCACATCTGCTGGCTGCTGCATATATATATACACACATCTCATGGCTGCTGCACATATATGGGATGGGGAGCGGAGCCTTACTTTTGCTGGTGACATGGTCTGTCCAGTCAGTTGGGGTCTTGGGGCGATGGCCAGCCCGGGTCTCGGGGTCTCGAGGGACAGTCACCCACTGCCACACACAGCCAGGTCAAGGCAGGGAGGCTGGCCTGGCACACGGCGGGCTTCCATCCTCCTCCTATCACGCACGGGGCCAGCAGCGCGGGGCGGAGACTATCAAAGACACTGCCTCCAAGAGGCTGCAGGCTCCAGCACTTCTTTCTGGTCTTCGCCCCCATCACCCCCAGCGGCACCAGGGGGCGGAGCCAGAGGGAGACAGTCGTGCGGCGCAAGCCGCCGCAAGTGAGCTAGCAGATAAAAATAAACAATATGCGGCCGGGGGGCAGGAGAGCGGCGCGGCGCCCCCCCCCCTGGAAGCCGGCGGCCCGGCGCCCTGAGCGATCGCTCCGGTCGCTCAGGTCAAAGGCCGGCCCTGCTGTTAGGTATAGGGTCTCAGAGAAAAAAAAACCCATATATCAGTAGCTAAATATTGGCTGTACATACATTACATATGCATTTCCCTGTCCACGTTTGGATTTCACAGAATTTTTATATAGTATTTGCAGAGATTGATGCTCCTGACAGCTCATGGCAGGTTCCATGTTTGTCTGTCTTGTATGAAGCCAATTGTGATGTAATATCCTCCCTTACCCTGCTTCCTGATGATTCAACTCACAAAAGAGATCCGGATCAAAGATCCTAATGGTTCATAATCCGGACAACACTACTGTGCAGTGAACATTAATTAGCCATGTGGCTAGGAACAATACCGGACTCGTGCAGTATACTCTAATGGAACATGTGCACTGTGAACAGCACATTGAGTTTTCAGTGCTGTGAGCTGGGCTGCAAGATACAAGCTGCCGTAACATGAACCTGTAACTTCTCACTGTGAAAGCAGCCTTAGGGCGGGATAGGGAAATGAAGGGGAGGACCAAGGGAGTGCAGTAGGGAGAAGAAGCAGCCCCGGCATGCTTTGCAGTATCTGTTATACGGCCTGCCGGCCTCCTTGGGAGCTTGGGAATAAAGAGGCTTGCTATTCAGCAAAAATCAAAGTAAGAGAGATTTTTAACTTCAGTATTGCCTTTTTGGCTTCCTTCTAAACTGTTTAACACAGGAGAATAGTGGTTTAAATTAGCTTTTGCAGCCTGACCGTTACTCTTTAAAGGCCAACTCTGAGTATATGCCACCTTTTCATAATCATGAGCTACCAGATCAAGAAATCTTTTAAAATGTTTATACATTTGAAAAGATTTCTTGATCTGGTAGCTCATGATTTGGAACAGGTGGATTGGAAGGCATTTGGACAAGATAATCTAACACATGATGAGAGATGGGATTTAAATGATTTGAAAAACAGGGATGATTTGGTTATCAAACCCAGTGATATCTGGGGGGGCGTGGTCTTGATGGACAGAGCCATGTACAGAGCAGAAGTTGACAACTTTGCAACTCCCCAACCTATAGAAAAGTGCAGGGAGATCCTTTCCCTAAAGTCAGCAATTAACTAAATAGCCTGCTGGAGCAGGTAGTTCGCTCTGGAATCAACAATGAGCAAGAGTTTTACTATATGAAGGTTGGGGAGTTTAGCAAGCCCGCTCTGTACTTGATTCCTAAGGTCCACAAGGGTACGTTCCTCCCTTCGGGTAGACTCATCGTCATCGTGTCTGCAGTTAATGGTCCCTGTGAAGCAGTAGGACCATTCTTGGATAGGAAGCTCAAGCCCTTGGTAGAAGGGTTGAGTTCCTATGTTAGAGACACAATGCATGTATTGAACAAGATTGCAGACTTTAACCACTTCAGCCCTCAGTCGTTTTCACTTTATGCACCCGAGCAATGTTCACCTCCCATTCATTAGCCTACAACTTTATCACTACTTATCACAATGAACTGATCTATATCTTGTTTTTTCCGCCACCAATTAGACTTTCTTTGGGTGGTACATTTTGCTAAGAGCTACCTTACTGTAAATGCATTTTAACAGTAAGAATAGAAAAAAAACGGAAAAAATTCATTATTTCTGTTTTCGACCATTATAGTTTTAAAATAATACATGCCTCCATAATTAAAACCCACGTATTGTATTTGCCCATTTGTCCTAGTTATTACACCATTTAAATTATGTCCCTATAACAATGTATGGCGACAATATTTTATTTGGAAATAAAAGTGCATTTTTTCCGTTTTGCATCGATCACTATTTACAAGCTTATAATGAAAAAAAAATAGAAATATTTCATCTTTACATAGATATTTAAAAAGTTTAGACCCTTAGGTAAATATTTATGTGTTTTTTTTATTGTAATTTTTTTTTTATTATTAAACATTTTATTTAGGTATTTTGGGGAGGGTGGGATGGAAATAGTAATTTTTGTAATGTAAATATATGTTTATTTTTTTTTTTATGTAGATGTAGCTTTACTTTTTGGCCACAAGATGGCAACCTTAGGTTTGTTTACATGACCAGAGGTGCTCGGATACTACTTTTTAAAATCCGAATTGATCCGGATCCGGATATCCAGATATCCGGATCCGGTTCGGATATCCGAATCTGACGTTTTAGATATCCGGTTATCCGGACGCATTATCCGCGTTAAACGTCTTGGAGCAGACTTACTTCCTCCCTCCAAAAGACACACATACATCCCCATAAAATCATTTAGCAGCAACTGAGTGCACAGGCTCTGTGATGCAATTGGTTAGCGCATTTGTCTGTTAACCGAAAGGTTGGTGGTTCAAGCCCACCCAGGGACGGCCTTGCCTCTTGTGTTCAACAGTTGTCCGAAGAGAACCCCAGTTGTCCGAAGAGCATCCCTGTACATGACATCACTCTAAGTGTAACGTACTCTTAGAGGGATGTAGGAGGCAGAAAAAGCTAGGCTTACGAGAGAAGCTGTCGCTTTTTCTGCGGGGGAGAGGAATCAGTGATCGGGCACCATGGCCCGATTCACTGATTCCCTGGCTTACAAACCGCGGGCCGGCAGCATACCTGCACGCGCGCGATTGGCCGCGGGAGCGCACATGGCCTCCTGGGCGGAGCTTCTATGTCCAGGAGGTAAAAGTAGTTAAAATTGAAGATGGATATTACCTTGCAAGTATAGACGTAGAATCATTATATACTGTACATCCATCCCATGTAAAGTTGGAATTCGTGTAATAGAGGAGACCCCGGAAGAAAAATACCCGCTCCATACAGAGCATAATCTTTTTCTGGTGAAACTGTTGGAATTTGTGTTAGTGAACAACTCTTTTCTTGAAAATGGTAGGTGTTATCTACCGATATGAGGGACCAGCATGGGTGCGGCCTGCGCTCCGGCATACGCTTGTCTGCATCTGGGCATGTGGGAAGAACATGACGTTTACACACAGGAGCTGCTCCGGTCGGGGATGGCCCTCTGGCTGAGGTACGTGGATAATGTGCTTGTCGAGTGGAGGAAGTCAAAAGAGGAGTTTTATGAATTCGTCGAGTCGTTGAACCACAACAGTCGGAATATTCGTTTCACATCAGTTATTGATGAAAATGTGATCACTTTTCTGGACTTGGAGATACGCATCGGCGAGGGTAGACTCATTACAAAAACTTATAGAAAGCCAACTGCTGGCAACACACTCCTCCATGCTGCGAGCCATCATCTGCTGTCCTTGGTCGAATTGCACATTACGGAAGAGCTTACGGAACGCGGGCAAATGTGAACGCGATTCCCTGCTGGTCCCTCGAGAAAAAGTAATGGGGAAAGGAGATGAAATGGCTGTTACCAGAATCATCACAAATTATGGCACGCACTGGGAAGAAATAAAGAGCATTGTATCTGCTCATTGGCCAGTGGCGTAGCTTGATCCAGTGATAAGGAAAATTGTGGGTCCAAGACCCATGGTTACTGCCCGGAGGGCCAGAAACTTGAGGGACGAGCTGATACACACAATTCTGCCCTCAAGATCTTGCACTACATGGCTGGAAAAGAGACTCCCTCCAAAAGGGATGTATCGATGTGGCCGATGAACTATGTGTCCATACGTGGATAGAACAAACAATTTTGAGTCACATCATTATCGTAAGAGAACAGAGGCGCCAGCAGGATAAAAGGTAATAAAAATTTTAAAATTTGCTGGGAGGCAGTGGTGGACTTACCTCCAGAAAGCAGACTCAAAATACTGTCTGAATTAAACAAATACATTTATTATTGGTACCCAAAAAGATGCAACGCGTTTCGCAGGCACAGCCCGCTTCATCAGGCAATAAGATAGGGGACAAACAGTAGCTCGTCAGTAGCACGAATAGTGCCTCTTTTGAGTCACAAGATGGCAAGAAACATTTTTTTATCCAAATGTTCTGTAACTGTGAGTCACAGGGGATTATTTACCAAATAATCTGTCCATGTAGAAAAATGTACATTGACATGTCGAGATTGTTTACCAAACAATCTGTCCATGTAGAAAAATGTACATTGGCATGTCGACGCGTCCCTTTAAGGCTAGATTGGGGGAACACATCTCCAATATAGCAAGTGGGAAACCAGTGTCGCCGCTCGCTGAACACTTTCAAAATTACCACGGTGGATGTTTGGAAGGCTTAAGAGAGCGAAGGTTAGGCAAGTTGTCAAAACAAATATGCATGGAGGGAGTTTGGAGCGAATACGTCTCCAGCATGAGGCAGCTTGGATGTATAATCTGGGCTCAAGAGCACCTGAGGGCCTGAACGTGGATTTTTCATTGAGGAGTTATTTATGAGTGGTGGCCGGACCTGTGAGCAGTGACACGGCACTAGTTTGTAGCATTGACGCAATTTAAGTTCTCTATCTGAAGAAATTAGCTATTCTGCCACTAGATGGCGAACTGTATGCAAATAGACCTAGATACGCGATCTCCCATGAAGGGAGGAGCGGAAGCTCGGCATAAGAAGGGCAGCGCAAAGCACCTCTGGAAAACCACATCCGCCCTGAGGAAGCTTGGGATTGGACCAAGCGAAACAACCCCACCCATACCGACCTGAATCAGCGTGCACGCTGCAAATGAAGCCCGGGCTGAAACCCGTTGAGAGCTGATGTGGCACGGTTTTGATCCTTGAATCCTGCGTGGTGTATCCAGCAGTATCCAGAGACGAGACACTGAGGCAGTCGTTCAGCAGTGGGACGAGAGACTACTGTCTGAAAACGATAGCACCAAGTTTCAAATGGTCATATACGTCACACATGTCCTGAGTGAGCTAACGCTACATATACCTGGCTTATGATTATGCAGCATTGAGGAGATCTAATATCTAAAAGTCCAGTCTCGGCTAGCAACTGCGAATGAGTTGTGACAGGACTGTTTGATGGAATAAGTGCACAGAGAGAGAAGTCGCACACCACCGGTGAGGTGCTGGACCAATATTTATAATCCACAAAAAACTCCAGTAGGTCCGCACACTCTAATTTACCATGTTCTGTTTATTCAGAAAACGTGACACACCATTCCACAACCAACGAGTCGTTTCGGGGCCCCGCAGGGTCCCCTTTGTCAAGGCTACAGTACAGAATGGTACAAAATGAGCTGAACTTACCCGGGGCTTCTAACGGTCCCCCGCAGACATCCTGTGTTGGCGCAGCCACTCACCGATGCTCCGGCCCCGCCTCAGGTTCACTTCTGGAATTTCAGACTTTAGGCCTCGTTCACATCAGGGACGTTTCTGTGCGCTTTCCACAGCGCACTGCCCTGTGCGATCAGCAAGGTATTGATTTTTCCATGTAAGTAAATGTAGCTGGTTCACATCTATGCGCTGCGCTGAGCAGCGTTACAAAAACGTAGTGTTGCATGCATTTTTGTGCGCTGAGCTGTAAAGCGCACAGCAATGCAAGTGAATGGGTCCGCTTTTTTAGCGCATAGAAGCGCGTACAAACGCATAGAAGCGCATGCGTTTTTTACCCCTAATTGGAGAAAAAAATACATTTACATACAAAAACAAAGTTTTATTGACAACTGCTGCTGCTACAGTAAGCAAAACGCGCTTTAAAGAAGCGCAGCGCAACGCACAGAAACGCGCACTAAAGCGCACACAAGCGCATGCGTTTTTTACCATGCGCTTTAACACGTTTTTCAGCGCAGTAGATGTGCACGAGGCCTTAAAGTCAGAAAACCACTGCGCCTGCGTTGCCGTGCCCTCGATCCCGCTGATGGCACCAGGAGTGTACTGCGCAGGCCTAGTATGGTCTGTGCCTGCACCGTGTGCTCCTGGTGACATCAGGGGAAGCGAGGACACGGCAACGCAGGCGCAGTGGTTTTCAAACTTTAAAGTCAGAAATTCCAGAAGTGAACTGGAGGCGGGGCCGGAGCATCGGTGAGTTGCTGTGCGGGCACAGGATATCTGCGGGGGACCGTAAGAAGCCCCGGGTAAGTTCAGCTCATTTTCTCCCGACCCCCCTACAGTATCCCTTTAAGGGAAAGATATTGTAATTTTAGAGCAGGAGCAGAGACAAGCAACAAAATTGATACGAGGGATGGAAGGACTCACTTATCAAGAAAGGTTAGATAAACTGGGTTTAGTCTGGAGAAAAGACACCTTAGGGGGCATCTAATTAACATGCACCTAAATACATCAGAGGGCAATATAAAAGCTTGGCAGGTGAGCTCTTTGTCCCTAGGCTTTCACAAAGGACTACACTACGAGTACATGATCTGGGTATGGAGGAAAAACATTTTAGCCATGTATTTAGAAAGGTTTCTTTACAGTAAGAGTGATTAAGATGTGGAATGTATTGCCACAGGAAGTAGTTATGGCAAATTCTATATCTGCATTTAAAGGGAACTTAGATGCTTTCCTTGCTTTGAAAGACATCCATGGCTATAATTACTTGGTAATGCCCAAAGGTGTTGATCCAGGGATTTTATCTGATTGCCATCTGGAGTCGGGAAGGAATTTTTTCCCTTTTTGTGCTAATTGGACCATGCCTTGTAAGGCTTATTCACCTTCCTCTGGATCCAGGGGCGCTTCTATCCTTTTTGTCACTCCAGGCAAGAAAACCTGTGGTGCCCCCCCCCATTGGGTGACAATCTACAATCTATGGCGACCCCCCCATACATACATACACACACACACACACACACACACAATGCAGATAACATGTTCCTCACAGTTCAAATGCAGATAACTACAACAACAACAAAAAAGATCATTTGTAAAGCGCTTTTCTCTCTTAGGACTCAAAGCGCATAAGCATAGCTCAGACCAGTAATTGGATGTTTGCTAAATTGGGGTACAGATGAAGCATTCTATAAGTCTGCAAATGCCAAGGGAAACACATGGCTTTTAAAGAGGAGCTGTTAGGTATAAGGTCTCAGAGAAAATAAACACATATATCAGTAGCTAAAGATTGGCTGTACTTACATTACATATGCATTTCACTGTCCACGTTTGGATTTCACAGAATTTGTATATAGTATATGCAGAGATAGATGCTCCTGACAGCTCATGGCAGGCTCCATGTTTTTCTGTCAAATGTGTCGTCATGTCCTGCCTGATTCCTGATCACAGATAAGCTCGTTCTTGAACAACACGGTGTGCAGTGAATATTAATGAGCCATGTGGCTAGGAACAATAGCTGACTCCTGCAGAGTACTCTGCCCCGAGATTTATCAGTGCTACACAGCTGGACGGATTACAAGCTTCTGTAACGTCTCATTAGCAGCCGAGGGGAGGGCCCCAGAATGCTTTGCAGTTTAGCTGCGGCTTGCGTCTTTATGGGTCTATAACAGACTTGCTGATAAGCACACATCAAAGGTAACTGAAATGTTTATCTTCACTAATGGCTTTTGAGCTTCCTTCTAAACTGTTTAACACAGGAGAATAGAGGTTTAAATTAGCTTCTGCAGCCTGACAGTTACTCTTTAAGTCTGGATTTGAATAGCTCCAGGGATGGGGCTGTCTTTACTGAGTGTGGTAGGGAGTTCCAGAGGGTAGGGGCAGCATGACAGAAAGCTCTTGCTCCAAAGGTTTTGAGGTGCACTATGGGAATTACCAAGTTTATGGAACCTGCTCATCTGAGGAGAGGTGAGGAGAGGTGTGGAGCAGTTTCAACGCATACAGTAAAAAATGGCGCAGAGGAAATAATGGCGCACCGTTCTGCCGATTATAAAACGCTATTTACCGTTTTAATGTAAATACATTAAAATGGTTAATAGCGTTTTATAAAACAGCAGAACGGTGCACCATTGAACAATGCAGGGAGCTAGCAGAGGGGGTCGGGCTGGCAGCGGAGGTCGGGCTGGAGAGACAGCGGGCTGGCAGCGAGGTCAGGATGGAGAGGCAGTGGGGTGGAGGGAGGATTACGCAGCATGTGTATACATTACCTCGTCCCGGTCGGCGATCGCTCCTTCACTTCATAGCTTGCACGAGTCCTGCATCCAGCCAATCACCATGCGGAAACTGAAGCCGCATGGTGATTGGCCGGATGCAGGACTCGTGCAAGCTATGAAGTGAAGGAGCGATCGCCGGCCGGGACGAGGTAATGTATACACATGCTGCGTAATCCTCCCTCCACCCCGCTGTCTCTCCAGCCCGACCCCCGCTGCCAGCCCGCTGCCTCTCCACCCTGACCCCGCTGCCTCTCCAGCCCGACCCCCGCTGCCAGCCCACTGCCTCTCCAGCCCGATCACTGCAAAAAAAATATTAACATATAAAACGATAAATATCGTTTTGAGTGCAGCGCCAGTGCCATTCTGACACTATTGGCGCTGTGCGCCATTTTTGCCTGTCCCCGTTTCAACAAGTCCTTCATGCATCCAGGCCCAAATTGTGTAGGGATGTAAATGTTTAAATGGAGTATTCTCTATTTTACAGGTAGCCAGTGCAGTGAGTGATGAAACTGTGGCGAGGCTGGTTTGTTAGTAATATGGCAGCAACATTCTGTACTAGTTGCAGGCAGTCCCCACAGATCAAATGCATATATTATGCCCCGTCCCATAGATAATATGCAGACAACTTATCCCCCACAGATCAAAAGAGGATATCCTGCACATCATGATAACTGACAGTATATACATTGGCAAAAAAGGAGTTAAGGACACCACTTGAACTTTACCAAAGTGCTCAGTAGCCCTTTCTTTGCCAATGTGTGTCCTGGAGTGCAAATACTAAAAGGTCCCTCGGTTTGGAAGGGCTCACGTCACTGGCACTGTTTTACTCCCCCTCCACCATTCATGGCTCTGACTGAAGGTGAGTGAGTGTAGAATGCCCTGTCTACTCCACTCCACCTGTATGTGAGCTTTCCCACCTGCCTGTGCACAATAGTCGCTGCCGGAAGCGTTTAGTGATGCTATTGAAGTATGCATTGCCAGAACGCTCCCAGTTGCAGCTGCAGTACACAGCCATGCTGGAGTGCTGACTATCAGGGAGCGTGGAGTGGATGGGACATGCCACTCGCTCAGCTTCCATTCAGTTATTTTCAGTCAGAGCCATGAACAGGGACAGACAGCTGGAAAGTTCCTCAGAGCGGCACACAGCGATTATGAACTGCGCAGGCATGAGTTTCAGACAGCATCTGTGCAGTGAAAGAAAGCACCCATGAACAAGCGCTTGCTTTCGCTGTGTTCGCACAGTGCATAACTGCACCTGCACAGTTCGGTCATGCAGTGACACTGGGGAGGGACAGGGTACCCCGACAACAGTAAGCAGTACCAGCACACTCAGGAGGCGGTTATCTAGCCCACCATGGGCTTCATTCATTTGTCAGGTGTCTCAGTTAAGGGTATTTCAATATTTTAACTTGTGGATCAGGGAGAGAGAGGTAAACTGGGGGGAAACATGACAACCACTGCTGGGGGAGAGGGTCAGAGGGATTAGGGTTTAGCCCCACCAGTTAACAATTCACATTAACATACATAAAATATATATCATAAAAAGACATAGTTTTGCGTGCTCTGCCCAATACTCCCCAATACCTCAGTAGTACAGCAGGGTGCAAAGTGAGATACATACTAATGTGCCCAAACGTCCCATGCAGGCTGGATAGCTAGGGAGGGAGGAGGCAGAGCTGTGTCATCAGCAGAGCCAGCACGTAGTTTATGTGCTGCTGTCTGTGAGAGGAAGAGCTGGAATGTGTAGGTGGCGACAGGGGTGGGGGGACATCAGAGATGAGAGGAGCCTCAGACTGGAGCTGGGAAAAAGCATGAGCACTTCAGTAGTGCACGTGTGTCACTCTGCTACATACAGCAGCTTCTGCTGCTTATGTCTCCCCATTGCCTTTCTTGCAGCCTGTATCTTACCAGATCCTGCGCCTGATTCCTCCTCTCCAGGGCAGACTGGACGGCTAATCCGATGCATGGTAACTTCAGCAGGGGCAAACGCAGGATTTTTAAGGGGGGGGGGGGGTTCCTGAAAGGTCCAGAAGCACGTATGTCCCGAGTGCTTCCGAATACAGGTGGCTCCATACTGCCCATGCACAAAAGTGCGCTGGCGTATTACGGAGCTGCCTATCTTTGGAAGTACTCAAGGACACGAGTGTTTCTGAGGGCTTCTGGTAGCAGCAAATGTGAACGGGGTACAGCGCTGGAACAACTCCCCAAGAGAGGAACAGGAGATAGACTTAGTTTGGACAATTCAGTGGAATATGCTACATAGTTTCACATAGCGCAAGCGATACCCATATGATGCAGGGATATATGCATCTGCGGAAGATGTCGGCGCTACATAAATACTAAATAATAATATTTTGCCTCACCAGGATTGCACTTTTATTTAGCTTTCCTGTATGACAAGAAGACACAGCCAGTGCTAGGGGAAGAGGGAAACAAAGGTGAATGAGGGAGGGCTGGTGCACACCAAGAGTGCTTCTGAGCGTTTTTCAAATCAACAGTGATTTGAAAAGCGCTTGGCTAATGTTACCCTATGTGGGTGTTCCCACAGCAGCGTTGTGATTTTTTCAAAATCTCAGGTATACTGCATGTAGCATGTTTTTGAGCAATTCATTCAAAAATCGCTCTGAAAATCACTTCACAAAATCACACTCACAAATTGCTATTGTCATTTTGGCGTTGCACTAGCCCAGAGAGAGGAGTGGAGAAATTGAGAATAGCCTGAGATGGAGCAGAGAACTTATCTGTATTGAAGTCCCACATCACACAGGCTACTTGCCTGTAATCGGACTCCTGTCCCTGTCAGTCTCTCACACAAGTCAGAAAGAAGCTCTCCTGGAGTCTAGGGACTGTCAAAAACTTTTCAGCTTGTTATCCACACCTTATCCACACATGCAGTCATTATAACAATGGGGAGAGACCAGACAGATGTTTGCCCACAGACCCTGAGTCCAGGCAAGCTCTGCATCATGCTGTGCATATTTACCAGCTTGCCTGCACTCTAATTTCATCATGTCTGACACTTCTGTGCTGTGGAGAGTCCAGGACTCCATAATCAACATTCTCTCACTGCAGGCTGCATCTTCTTGTGAGGGTTGTGAGGGAAGCTCGGCTGCCTCTCTCATTCTATTAGCTGGAGGGAGGCACCAGAAGTAAGAAGGGAGGGAGAATGAGGCTGTTTATATTATGCGGGCTTCCCTGGCTGAATACACAGCTCAGTGCAGGGGGGAGGTTCCAGACACCCGGAATAGCCCCCTGAGTTCGCCAGTGTTCAGGCAGCACTTTTCAGTCTATGAGCGCTGGTCTGGACCCCCGAACTCACACTTTCCCCATTGCCAAAGCAGTTCAGGTCATAGCCTCGCTAGTTCAGTAGAACCTGCTACCCCGAACTTCCGTGTGGTGGGGGGTGGAGCAACATTGCATAGTTTTTTATTGGCCCAGAGGGAAGGGGTAGGAGGGGCAGATCAAATTTGCTCTGTATCTATTGGTGGGAGGGAGAAGGCACAGCTATGACAGCGTTGTAGAAGTAATGGATGCCAACATGATATTAGTGAGTGTGTGTCAGGCGCACTACAAGATCCAGCAGCCACCGCGCCCTGACAGTGAACGGCGCTCCAGGCAGAGGTTTGGGCTGCCTTTGCCTTCGGGCGCCCCTGTCTGGATCAATAGGGATGTTTAAGGGAGCAGGCTGGTGTACTTTATTTCTACTTTATTTTCTGGTTGAACTTGATGGATGTATGTCTTTTTTTCAACCCAAATAACTATGTAACTATGTAAATTTGTAAGATCCTCTCTAGTTTTATTTGGGGCAACAACTGTGCCAGAATAAGGAAGATTCACCCTACAACAATGTAGATTTAATGCTGGAGTGAATTTTATAATTACACTTCACAACAAGGCGGCACTTATAAGAATACTGTCAGAATCCGCTCTGCTGGCCTTGATTCCCTGGACAGTTTTGTTTCCTATGCAGCTTGCATAGTTCAGCCCAGGGAAAAGAGGCCTTTCTGTCAGTTTTTAAGGCTGACTGATTTGCATCTACTTATCTTGCAATCTGCTTGTCTGCTTCCTTTGAAGGTTTCCAGTATAAATGTCACTTCCTCCCAGAATTCCTTAGTTCCTAATTAGGGAAACTAACCTTAGAGCCTCAGCATCTTTGTTGCTATATTCTAGTGTAGTTAATTCTTGGGGAGTGCTCCTTGCACTCCTATTAGTGCAGTCAGGTTTGTGTATATTTGTACTGCCTATTCTGTCTTGTCTTGTCCGTGCGATTGTACTGTCGCCAGTGGTGGCTGACAGTGGATCGCTCTGTCCTGTTCTTAGATCGCATTCGCCCTAGGGTACAGGCGGTGGATCTCCCTTGTCTGAATCTTGGAGTATAACCTTAGCTGCGGTTGCTACTGGTTACTCCTTCAGTCTGTCTTGTCTGGAACGAACGCTTGATGTTGTCTGGTGTGAGGCAACCGATTAGCAAGCGTTCCCCTCTTGTCTGTATCTTGGAGTATAACCTTAGCTGCGGTTGTGTAATGGATAACGGAGATGCCGCCGCGGAGACAAGCGGCATGGCGGCTATCTCCGCGTATCAGCCAGCGGCTTCGGATGCGCAGTTACATGCTGGTGCTCTGCCTGGTCCTTCTATTGCACATAGATTGAGGGCTACAGGCGCGCGCACCAGGCGACAGGACCTTTATGCGAATAGAAGGGGAGTCAGCTGATCTGCCAGGTCAGCTGACTCCAAACGCTATCTCGGATTGGCTGAGTGACTGGGGCGGCGCTGCGGAGCTGCTATGTATATATAGTGGTAGTCTGTCAGTTGCTCCGTGTCTGCTGTTGCGAATGCTAACGTATGAGCGCTCAGACCTAGTCAGATACCAAAGTGTGTTAGAACCAGCCGGAGCTGGGAATTCACACTTAGCCAGATTCTGTTGATAGCTTAAAGTACTAATTCATTGTATTATCTGTTATGACCTTCTGCTTCCGTTGACTATTCTCCTGCTTACTGACTCTGTACCTCTGCCCATCTGACTCATGTTGCCGACCCTGCCTGTTTCTAACACTGAATCAGTCTTTTGTCTTGGTACCTTATCTGTCCGTACGTTGCCTGCTCTGCTTGTCTGACCTTTCTTACCTCACCAGTGGGCCTAGCCACTGGCGAGGGATCTGGGGCATTTCACCTGCTCCTCAGGTGAAGCCCAACTGCAGCACTGTCTGTAACACCTGCTCCTCAAGTGTCCCTTGGCTGCAGTGTAGTCTTATTCACCTGCTCCTCAGGTGAATATCCTTTGCAGCACAGTCTGTAACACCTGCTCCTCAGGTGTCCCTCGGGTGCAGTATAGTCTTAATCACCTGCTCCTCAGGTGAATATCCTTTGCAGCACTGTCTGTAACACCTGCTCCTCAGGTGTTCACTGGCTGCAGTATAGTCTTAATCACCCGCTCCTCAGGTGATCATTCTCTGTAGCTCAGTTGGTGATACCTGCTCCACAGGTGACCACCGACTACAGTACAGCCTGACTCGCCTGCTCCTCAGGTGGTCATAGGCTGCAGTATTGTCTGAAGCACCCGCTCCTCGGTAAACTTCCTATTCCTCATTACTGTTGCACCAAACACTATCTCACATTGGTAGTCCTGTGTCTGGCTATACTAGCATTATTGGTGATTCTGCAGATCACCACATAATCAGGTATAGCGTCTGTATTATTGGTGATACTGCAGATCACCAATAATCAGAAAATCTGTTTAGCTGACACCAATCGTTACAGGTTGCTACTGGTTACTCCTTCAGTCTATCTTGTCTGGAACGAACGCTTGCTTTTGTCTGGTGTGAGAAAACCGATTAGCAAGCGTTCCCCTCTTGTCTGTATCTTGGAGTATAACCTTAGCTGCGGTTGCTACTGGTTACTCCTTCTGTCTGTTTTGTCTGGAACGAACGCTCTCTGTTGTCTGGTGTGAGACAACCGATTAGCAAGCGTTCCCGCTATCTGTTTGTCTTTGTTCTCCGTGTTCATTTGTTAGTCAGGGTTGGTACGCTTTGTCACTGTTGCACTTAACATGCGGTGACCGTGCAGTTAATGCGCTTGTCACTGTTGCGCATAACGTGCGGTGACCACGTTTAGCTACTTCATTTGTTATTTTTCTTGGCGTTCAGATTGTACTTATTTGCTGTGTCTTCCTTACTATTCATGCTCTGTCTTTGCTCAGTCTTGTGTTGCTGATAGGAATCGCCTCTCTTGCGATTAGCTTTCTCATTCTGGTCTGTTCTGATGTGATATGTCTACCGTCGCTGCGACTAGATTGGTAGACAGTCATATAGTCTGTCTCTGTTCTTGCTTTCTTCTGTGTTGCTACTTTGTTGCCCAGTCTTGCTTAATCGTACAATTTCAATCTGGCATCTGTGGCTGTACAGACGACTTATTCCTCTGTACTCCACAGCTCCATCTGCTGGTTCGAATTCTCCTCTACAAATCTATACTGGGTACTTTGCTTCTTTGATTGTGGCGATTTCCTTCTGCTTCAGCGCACCAAGATCATTACAAATAGTGAAAGATTGGTTGCACAACACTAGTATTTATACAAACACAACACTAGATCAAAACATGTGCCCTGGAATCCATCTTGTGTCTATGCTTTACATGCACAAAGAGTGCCTCCCATTTGAGGTTCGAAACAATCCCCTTCTTTTTTCCATTTGGCAGCTGTGCACTTCCTCCGATATTGCAATGGTATCAATGCGCTACAGTATATTCTTTTTTTCACCCCTCAATCATAACCTGGATTTTCCTCCACCTTGCTCTGAAGCAATATGTAAAAAAGGGGAGCCCAAAATAGTGTAGTAATTATTATAACAGTGGTGTAGATAAAAGAGTACAATAGATATACTCACAAACCAGGGTTACCTCCAGGCAACCACTGTGTAGGCAGTAGAGGAGATTTTCCTGTCCCCACTCAGGATTAAAAAGTCACACTCTGTAGATAAGAAAAAAGGGGTAATCCCCCTCCACCAGGGTGGATGAAAATGCAAAGCAGAAGGAACAGAGGCGCCAAAAGAATAAGATCACAAAATTAAAAACGTTTTTATAAAAATTGCTTGGGGGGCAGTGGTGGGCTTACCCCTATAAGCAGACACTGGAAAATGTCTATTTCAAAAGATAGATTATTTTATAGGTACACTCCAATGGGGCTGCAACGCGTTTCGCAGGCGTAGTTCCGCTTCCTCAGGCAAAACAAATAGGAGTACACAACTGGAGACAAAGGCAGACAATAGTGTATGTAAGTACCTGATACATTCAGAAAAGGGGATATACAGGTATATACAAATTTGAACTTGTCACATAATCACACACAAACTAAGAAATTATCTAGTGTAGTATTCGAGTAGTTTTTATCCGTGGATGTTGGCTATATAGTGTCGGAAAGCATTTTTAGAAAAGGTGGGGGGGGGGGGGGTTGGGGGAGGAAAAGGGAGACCAGGTGTGTGTGGGGGGAGGGGGGGAGGGAAAAAAGGGGGGGGGAGACAAGGTAAGAGGGGATAGGGAAAGGTGGCTATAATCACTTGAGATCATTAGCAGCTGAAAGGACTATAGTAAAAATAAAAAATAAAAAATGGACATTTATCAGAGTGAATAGGTTACCAGCAGTGCATATAACAGTAGGACACGTATGGTGCTATGTACAATAGCATAGGAACACTAGCAATACAATGTGTGCAAAATCTGCAATAAAAATCACATCACAACTGCCTGCATATTGAATAGTAGTTCAGGAAATAATGAAATGCTGACTCACCAGTATCAGGTTCAGGAACAAAATACATATATCCAGGCACATCGCATCTAGTTAGGACATTAAATAAGTTAAGGAAAGGGAGGTGCTGAAGGGGGTGTGGCTAGAAAACAGCAAAAATCTATTAACCCTTCGCACTCTCACATGCAAATGTTCAAACAAATGCATTCACAGATTCACTCATCCAGGCACAACTCTTATCCCTACAGCTAAGTTAAAAGCCAGGGTTTTAGTTCACAGAAGAATGCATTCTTATGCTTAGTCACCTATACTGCGCAGAAGTACCCAGGTAAACATAGGTGTCCTAACTCTGGCCCTGTTACATGCATAGTGCAGACATGCAAACTCATTCATTGCATCAAACCTATCAATGGATTAGGAGCACACATCCTGACGTCCTCGCCTGGGACAGATAGTGCATCTGACCAATCGCACAAGAGAGCTAACGTAATGTATCCATGTGCACCATGCGCATACACCAGCATAAGCTGTGTGCATGCTGACAAACACATACAGGGGAAGGAGGGAGTGCACTGAATTAGACCCTAGCCACAGGGGTCAGTAACAAGAACAAAATACATATATCTAGGCACATCGCATCTAGTTAGGACATTAAATAAGTTAAGAAAAGGGAGGTGCTGAAGGGGGTGTGGCTAGAAAACAGCAAAAATCTATTAACCCTTCGCACTCTCACATGCAAATGTTCAAACAAATGCATTCACAGATTCACTCATCCAGGCACAACTCTTATCCCTACGGCTAAGTTAAAAGCCAGGGTTTTAGTTCACAGAAGAATGCATTCTTATGCTTAGTCACCTATACCGCGCAGAAGTACCCAGGTAAACATAGGTGTCCTAACTCTGGCCCTGTAACATGCATAGTGCAGACATGCAAACACATTCATTGCATCAAACCTATCAATGGATTAGGAGCACACATCCTGACGTCCTCTCCCGGGACAGATAGTGCATCTTACCAATTGATAGGTTTGATGCAATGAATGTGTTTGCATGTCTGTACTATGCATGTTACAGGGCAAGAGTTAGGACACCTATGTTTACCTGGATACTTCTGCGCAGTATAGGTGACTAAGCATAAGAATGCATTCTTCTGTGAACTAAAACCCTGGCTTTTAACTTAGCTGTAGGGATAACAGTTGTACCTGGATGAGTGAATCTGTGAATGCATTTGTTTGAACATTTGCATGTGAGAGTGCGAAGGGTTAATAGATTTTTGCAGTATCAGGTTCAGGATACACTTGGCACCTCTGTGCCGCAGTGAGTAATGGCGGCCGTTTAAATTGAACTTTGCTATCCCCTGTGATCAATTGGGGGGAGGAGTCTCGCCGGGTGAAGGCGGCCAATGGTACGCATTGTGATGGATGACGCGGGCAAAGCGTCGCATCCGTGACGTGGGGCTAACGCTGACGTCACATTATGACGTAGCCCTTACTGATTGGTGCGGCTAGCGTGCAGACGGTCGATGGGGGGTGGGGTGTGGGTGACGTAGTTTGTATCGCGCAGCTCCGGGCAATGGGACGTTCAGCTATTGGGAGGGTGCGGGAAACGGGAGATTCCTATGCGGCCATTTTCAACAAGGGCAACATGCCCAAAGGGCTGTATATACGAGGAAAACAATCATAGACAATAAAAATAAAATAAAAGTTTGGGATAATGCGACTATATGGACGAATGGATTACTATTAAATTAAGTAAGGTCCTAATAAACCTTGGTCATAAGTTGCCTATAATGCATCATATAGGAGGTAAATGTAAGTGCTGCCCTCGGCTGGGCAGTGTTCTGTGTATAAATGTGCAGCAAAATGATCAAGGAGCATTGTAAAAAATAACAAATAATAACACAGCGTGTAAAAAACAATGCATAACATAAAAAGAATGTATATCATAAAAATGCGTTTTCATGGTACTGATAACAGTCCTCCCCATAAATATAACAATACCTATCAACACATATCACGTCTTGGTATATAGACATTTATAAAGGGTATATGCATGTGATATATTAAAAAGTCAATGTGTACCATTATATAAAACAATTACATAAAAGTATAAACATAGAAGATAAAATTAGTATGATAAAAGAGGCAACTGGGCTAAAAATATATTGTTTTAGGTTAGTATAGTTTTTCGAGTTGCTCGTTCAGTCTGGTACAAGTGTTTTTAGTACCTGTATCCAGAACATCTCACGGGCTTTAAGGCGCTCAAAAGCATCCACTTGATTTTGGTGTATAGTTTCAATCAGGGTGATGTGAAACAGACTAGGATCCCCATTGTGGTGTGTGTAAAAGTGCCGTGATACACTGTGCAGGGGAAATTTTTTCTGGATATTTCTCTTGTGTTGGCCGATCCTACTCCGGGCGGGTTGGGTCGTGCGTCCCACATACTGTAGGTGGCAGGGGCAGGAGATAACATAAATAACATATCGAAAGGCGCACGTGATGTGTTCTTTAATCTGGTACTGTAATTTGGTGGCGTGGGACATGAATGTTGATCCTGTATAAATAAATGTGCAGGCCAGGCATCTGGCATTATTACAGGGGAAGCATCCTGATTTGGAAGGAGCATGTTGGAGGGTACCGTCAGGTAATGGGCGTAACCGGCTAGGGGCAAGGATATTTCGAAGGTTGGGGGCTCTCCTAAAGGTGATAGCAGGAGTGGGTGGTAATGATTAGTGTTGGGCGAACATCTAGATGTTCGGGTTCGGGCCGAACAGGCCGAACATGGCCGCGATGTTCGGGTGTTCGAGCCGAACTCCGAACATAATGGAAGTCAATGGGGACCCGAACTTTCGTGCTTTGTAAAGCCTCCTTACATGCTACATACCCCAAATTTACAGGGTATGTGCACCTTGGGAGTGGGTACAAGAGGAAAACATTTTTTAGCAAAAAGAGCTTATAGTTTTTGAGAAAATCGATTTTAAAGTTTCAAAGGGAAAACTGTCTTTTAAATGCGGGAAATGTCTGTTTTCTTTGCACAGGTAACATGCTTTTTGTCGGCATGCAGTCATAAATGTAATACATATAAGAGGTTCCGGGAAAAGGGACCGGTAACGCTAACCCAGCAGCAACACACGTGATGGAACAGGAGGAGGGCGGCGCAGGAGGAGAAGGCCACGCTTTGAGACACAACAACCCAGGCCTTGCATGAGGGAGGACAAGAAGCGTGCGGATAGCAATTTGCATTTTGTCGCCATGCAGTCATAAATGTAATACAGATGAGAGGTTCAATAAACAATAAACAGTAATTGGTGTTGTCCAGAATGCGCACAATGCGTGGGTCGCGTTCAATGCAGTCCTAGTACGAAGAGGTCATAGCCTAGGGTCACAAAAACCTGTTTATTTGGGCAATTTCAATGGTGGCGAGTCTGACGTACATAAATCGCAGCAATGGCCGTTAGCAACGTCTGAATCTCACGAAATGTCTCATGCAGGTAGAAGACATATTGTTAGACTTGGGCTCCAAAGATGGGTTCCCTACATCTCTGCAAACCAGAGTTACAGGGCTCCAAATTTGGTAAAATCCCCCATAGGCTTTCATTGCCTCCCTATTTCACTTTCCAAAATCTCACATCTTTTCAAAGGGCAATTGCTCAGCAGTGGCAAATTTTCTAGCATTGTAGGGACCCTTAGGGGGAACATGACTGGTGAGTTTCGGGCCCCTAGGCCAAAGAGGTCATAGCCTAGGGTCACAAAAACCTGTTTATTTGGACAATTTCAATGGTAGTTATGCTGACGTACATAAATCTCAGCCATGGCCATTAGCAACGTCTGAATTTCACGAAATGTCTCATGCAGGTAGAAGACATATTGTTAGACTTGGATTCCAAAGATGGGGTCCCTACATCTCTGCAAACCAGAGTTACAGGGCTCCAAAATTGGTAAAATCCCCCATAGGCTTTCATTGCCTCCCTATTTCACTTTCCAAAATCTCACATCTTTTCAAAGGGCAATTGCTCAGCAGTGGCAAATTTTCTAGCATTGTAGGGACCCTCAGGGGGAACATGACTGGTGAGTTTCGGGCCCCTAGGCCAAAGAGGTCATAGCCTAGGGTCACAAAAACCTGTTTATTTGGGCAATTTCAATGGTAGTTATGCTGACGTACATAAATCTCAGCCATGGCCATTAGCAACGTCTGAATTTCACGAAATGTCTCATGCAGGTAGAAGACATATTGTTAGACTTGGATTCCAAAGATGGGGTCCCTACATCTCTGCAAACCAGAGTTACAGGGGTCCAAAATTGGTAAATTCCCCTATAGGCTTTCATTGCCTCCCTATTTCACTTTCCAAAATCTCACATCTTTTCAAAGGGCAATTGCTCAGCAGTGGCAAATTTTCTAGCATTGTAGGGACCCTCAGGGGGAACATGACTGGTGAGTTTCGGGCCCCTAGGCCAAAGAGGTCATAGCCTAGGGCCACAAAAACCTGTTTATTTGGGCAATTTCAATGGTAGTTATGCTGACGTACATAAATCTCAGCCATGGCCGTTAGCAACGTCTGAATTTCACGAAATGTCTCATGCAGGTAGAAGACATATTGTTAGACTTGGGCTCCAAAGATGGGTTCCCTACATCTCTGCAAACCAGAGTTACAGGGGTCCAAAATTGGTAAAATCCCCCATAGGCTTTCATTGCTTCCCTATTTCACTTTCCAAAATCTCACATCTTTTCAAAGGGCAATTGCTCAGCAGTGGCAAATTTTCTAGCATTGTAGGGACCCTCAGGGGGAACATGACTGGTGAGTTTCGGGCCCCTAGGCCAAAGAGGTCATAGCCTAGGGCCACAAAAACCTGTTTATTTGGGCAATTTCAATGGTAGTTATGCTGACGTACATAAATCTCAGCCATGGCCGTTAGCAACGTCTGAATTTCACGAAATGTCTCATGCAGGTAGAAGACATATTGTTAGACTTGGATTCCAAAGATGGGGTCCCTACATCTCTGCAAACCAGAGTTACAGGGGTCCAAAATTGGTAAAATCCCCCATAGGCTTTCATTGCCTCCCTATTTCACTTTCCAAAATCTCACATCTTTTCAAAGGGCAATTGCTCAGCAGTGGCAAATTTTCTAGCATTGTAGGGACCCTTAGGGGGAACATGACTGGTGAGTTTCGGGCCCCTAGGCCAAAGAGGTCATAGCCTAGGGTCACAAAAACCTGTTTATTTGGGCTATTTCAATGGTAGTGATGCTGACGTACATAAATCTCAGCCATGGCCATTAGCAACGTTTGAATTTCACGAAATGTCTCATGCAGGTAGAAGACATATTGTTAGACTTGGATTCCAAAGATGGGGTCCCTACATCTCTGCAAACCAGAGTTACAGGGGTCCAAAATTGGTAAAATCCCCCATAGGCTTTCATTGCCTCCCTATTTCACTTTCCAAAATCTCACATCTTTTCAAAGGGCAATGGCTCAGCAGTACCAAATTTTCTAGCATTGTAGGGACTCTTAGGGGGATCATGACTGGTGAGTTTTGCCACTGCTGAGCCATTGCCCTTTGAAATGGTGTGAGATTTTGGAACGGTAAATAGTAGGCCCAATGAAAGCCTATGGGGGATTTTACCAATTTTGGAGCCCTGTAATTCTGGTTTGCAGAGATGTAGAGACCCCATCTTTGGAATCCAAGTCTAACAATATGTCTTCTACCTGCACGAGACATTTCGTGAGATTCAGACGTTGCTAACGGCCATGGCTGCGATTTATGTACGTCAGACTCGCCACCATTGAAATAGCCCAAATAAACAGGTTTTTGTGACCCTAGTCTATGACCTCTTTGGCCTAGGGGCCCGAAACTCACCAGTCATGTTCCCCCTAAGGGTCCCTACAATGCTAGAAAATTTGCCACTGCTGAGCAATTGCCCTTTGAAAAGATGTGAGATTTTGAAAAGTGAAATAGGGAGGCAATGAAAGCCTATGGGGGATTTTACCCATTTTGGACCCCTGTAACTCTGGTTTTCAGAGATGTAGGGACCCCATCTTTGGAATCCAAGTCTAACAATATGTCTTCTACCTGCATGAGACATTTCGTGAAATTCAGACGTTGCTAACGGCCATGGCTGAGATTTATGTACGTCAGCATAACTACCATTGAAATTGCCCAAATAAACAGGTTTTTGTGACCCTAGGCTATGACCTCTTTGGCCTAGGGGCCCGAAACTCACCAGTCATGTTCCTCCTAAGGGTCCCTACAATGCTAGAAAATTTGCCACTGCTGAGCAATTGCCCTTTGAAAAGATGTGAGATTTTGGAAAGTGAAATAGGGAGGCAATGAAAGCCTATGGGGGATTTTACCAATTTTGGACCCCTGTAACTCTGGTTTGCAGAGATGTAGGGACCCCATCTTTGGAATCCAAGTCTAACAATATGTCTTCTACCTGCATGAGACATTTCGTGAAATTCAGACGTTGCTAACGGCCATGGCTGAGATTTATGTACGTCAGCATAACTACCATTGAAATTGCCCAAATAAACAGGTTTTTGTGACCCTAGGCTATGACCTCTTTGGCCTAGGGGCCCGAAACTCACCAGTCATGTTCCCCCTAAGGGTCCCTACAATGCTAGAAAATTTGCCACTGCTGAGCAATTGCCCTTTGAAAAGATGTGAGATTTTGGAACTGTAAATAGGAGGCCCAATGAAAGCCTATGGGGGATTTTACCAAATTTGGAGCCCTGTAACTCTGGTTTGCAGAGATGAAGGGAACCCATCTTTGGAGCCCAAGTCTAACAATATGTCTTCTACCTGCATGAGACATTTCGTGAGATTCAGACGTTGCTAACGGCCATTGCTGCGATTTATGTACGTCAGACTCGCCACCATTGAAATTGCCCAAATAAACAGGTTTTTGTGACCCTAGGCTATGACCTCTTCGGCCTAGGACTGCATTGAACGCGACCCACGCATTGTGCGCATTCTGGACAACACCAATTACTGTTTATTGTTTATTGAACCTCTCATCTGTATTACATTTATGACTGCATGGCGACAAAATGCAAATTGCTATCCGCACGCTTCTTGTCCTCATGCAAGGCCTGGGTTGTTGTGTCTCAAAGCGTGGCCTTCTCCTCCTGCGCCGCCCTCCTCCTGTTCCATCACGTGTGTTGCTGCTGGGTTAGCGTTACCGGTCCCTTTTCCTGGAACCCCTTATCTGTATTACATTTATGACTGCATGCCGACAAAAAGCATGTTACCTGTGCAAAGAAAACAGACATTTCCCGCATTTAAAAGACAGTTTTCCCTTTGAAACTTTAAAATCGATTTTCTCAAAAACTATAAGCTCTTTTTGCTAATTTTTTTTCCTCTTGTACCCACTCCCAAGGTGCACATACCCTGTAAATTTGGGGTATGTAGCATGTAAGGAGGCTTTACAAAGCACGAAAGTTCGGATCCCCATTGACTTCCATTATGTTCGGAGTTCGGCTCGAACACCCGAACATCGCGACCATGTTTGGCCCGAGCCCGAACATCTAGATGTTCGCCCAACACTACACGTGACCCGTTCGGCCAATCACAGCGCTAGCCGAACGTTCGGGGAACGTTCGGCCATGCGTTCTTAGTTCGGCCATATGGCCGAACAGTTTGGCCGAACACCATCAGATGTTCGGCCGAACTCGAACATCACCCGAACAGGGTGATGTTCTGCAGAACCCGAACAGTGGCGAACACTGTTCGCCCAACACTAGTAATGATTGGCGTAGATATGGGTCCTGTAGGAGTATGCCCCATCGGTTTTTTAGAATTGAGCGAATTTATGGGTGTTGAGCAATAAATCTGGTGATGAATCTAGGGTGACTATCAGATACATCTGCCGTGGTGTTTGGCATTGTGTTACGAGGTTTTGTGTCTTTAGCTCTAAACATGGCATCTTTTATAAGTTTTGTAGGATATTTACGAGCAAGAAATTTTTGGGTAAGAACATCGGTTTTTGTATGGTAGTCATGTAGGTCTGTACAGTTTCTATGGAATCTCTGGAATTGGCTGTAGGGTGTATTAACAGTCCAGGGTCGGTGGTGGAAGCTGTCGAACTGGATATAATTGTTAGCATCAACGGGTTTGAAAAATGTTTTCGTTTTTATACGGTTGGAGTCAGTGAATAAAGTAAGGTCTAGAAATTCAATGGTACTCGGATGATGTTGAAAAGTGAATTGGAGATCGGCTGTATTGAAATTAAGGTAATCGACAAACAGTGGAATGGAATCTTTGGGCCGATTGCCAGATAAAAAAAGAGGTCGTCGATGTAACGTTTGTAGAAAATGATATTCTGTGAGAAGGGATTGTTGTGCTGCATTTTTTGATGTTATAGTAGTCCCATGGCTAAATTTGCATAGGATGGAGCAAACGACGATCCCATCACCGTTCCTTGGGTCTGATGATATATTTTATCCAAAAAAGTGAAGATATTGTTTTGTAGAATTAATTCTGTGCACTGGACTAAGAAGGATTGCTGTATTGTAGGCATGGATGGGTTAGTGGACAAGAAGTATTGAATGGCCGTGAGGCCGTATGAGTGGGGTATGTTCGTATATAGTGAGGTCACATCACAGGTGAGCAAATGATAGTCTGCTTGCCAGGGGGTTGAGTTAAGTAATTGAATAAGGTGTGCGGAATCCTTGAGGTATGAATCGAGTGACTGTACGTGAGGTTGTAAATGATGGTCTATAAACTGTCACAGATTGCTAGTAAGAGAATTAATACCAGAAATGATAGGGTCGACCGGGTGGGTTGGTGAGGTTCTTATGGATTTTTGGTAAATAATAAAAAAAATGGTATTTTGGTTGTGTGTTGATAATGAAATGTTTTTCATTTCTTGTAATGATATTATTCAAAAAGGCGTTGTTAACTAGTGATTTAAGGGTGTTGTTTAGTTCCGTAGTGGGGTCTTTGTCTAGGACGTCATAGTAGCGTTTTGTCTAGGACCTCATAGTAGCGTTCATCACCAAGCAACCGCTCAGCTTCTTTTAAATAATCTGCTCTATTTAAGACCACAATTCCTCCCCCTTTATCTGCTGGTTTGATTACTAGGTTATTATTATTCTGTAATGATTTAATGGCTTATTTTTGTCTGTGATTGAGATTGGACGTAGATATGGGTGTATCAGTGTGAATGTTTTGTAGGTCATGGAGTACTAGTGAATAAAAAGTATCTATGAAGTTGCCTTTGGACGCTACAGGGTAGAACCGGGATCTTCCTTTAAGTTTAGTGGTGATGAATTTTTCTGTTTCTATTTCAGGGGTGGAGAGAGTAATTGGAGGTATTGTGTCATTGTCCGTAATAATAAGGGCAGTGAGTTCTGCAGTGGGTGAGGGATTAAGCTTTTCTATAGCGAAGTGTCGTTTGAGAGTAAGTTTACGTATATAAGCGTTTAAATCGGCAAAAATTTCGAACATAAAAAAAACAAAAAAAAAAATGCTTGCCGGCACTATATAGCCAACACCCACGTATAAAAACTACTCGAATACTACACTAGATAATTTCTTAGTTTGTGTGTGATTATGTGACATGTTCAAATTTGTATATACCTGTATATCCCCTTTTCTGAATGTATCAGGTACTTACATACACTATTGTCTGCCTTTGTCTCCAGTTGTGTACTCCTATTTGTATTGCCTGAGGAAGCGGGTCTACGCCTGCGAAACGCGTTGCAGCCCCATTGGAGTGTACCAATAAAATAATCTATCTTTTGAAATAGACATTTTCCAGTGTCTGCTTATAGGGGGTAAGCCCACCACTGCCCCCCAAGCAATTTTTATAAAAACGTTTTTAATTTTGTGATCTTATTCTTTTGGCGCCTTTGTTCCTTCTGCTTTGCTCTGAAGCAAATTCTTTACGGGATTGTGTAAAATTTTCTCCCGCACCGCTTTGACCCAGTCTGCCCTCTTAGACCAGTTTCCCTTCATGACATCCTCCTCTTCTGCAATTAAATTCCTATATCACGCAGGTGTTAGGCCGGTTGTCAGATAAGGACTGGGATAATACTTTAGATACAATGTCACAGGTATCAAATCAATCTAAGAAAATACATTTCATTATGCTATAACTGTTTACATCTGACTTTAGACTATGAACAAAAATCTTTCAATGTTGCCAAATGGATCCAGCATTTCCCGTGCCTTACTATTTCAACTTTACTCAAAAGCTTTAAAGGGAACCTGTACTGAGTAAAATTATTTAAAATAAACACATGAGGTAACTTCAAATGAACATTAAATAGTTACCTTGCCATCAGTTCCTCTCAGAAGCTCACCATTTTCTTCTGACAATGATCCCTTCCAGTTCTGACAACATTTTGTCTGAACTGAAATATATCAGTTGCTGTCAGTTATATATCAGTTGCTGTCGGGTATAGCTGAGTGGACAACTGATGTCCCGGTAATGTCCATGTTTCCCTATGGCTCAAGTGGATGATGTTACAGTTTAACAGTGTGCTGACCAGAAAGCTGTTATGGGGTAATGGTCATTTTCAAAATGGAGGACGGAGATTTCCCTTGATCACAGTGGACAAACAGGATGCAGGAGAGGAGAAAGAGATTGAGGAGTAGACTAAACGGGAGGTAAGAATGACTTGTGTATGCTTATTTTGACTTTTAATTTTCAGTTCAGGTTTTCTTTAATTACTCATGGCAAGTGATCCCTTCTTCTGTGTACAGAGAAATGCTCCTTAAACAGTTCAATTATTTGTATATTTCCCCAGAACAGTCATTTAAGATGAAACTATCCTCTGACCACTCATGTGTCAAGTTCTCTCACCCGCATGCTGATCTAGCACACTGTTTTTGGCACTGCAGAATTATCAAGTGTTCAAGTGTGAGGTGATGGAGTATATTATGACCAAGTTGCTGAACTAGTTGCCACTCACTGCAGATTGGGCTTTATTTGGCGTTATGGAGATTGAGAGAGTAAGGGTGATACGTGTCAGTAAACGGCTTGCCGTAATAATTGCAGCAGTGGCCAGGAAAACTATGTTACAACAGTTATATATAAAGGGAGAACCGAGAGCCCAATATAGTGTAGTAAGTCAAGGCAATTGGTATAATGAGAAAGAGTAAAATGTATACTCACAAACCAGGGTTACCTCCAGGCAACCACTGTATAAGCAGGTGAGGAGATTAACCTGTCCCCACTCAGGATTAAAAAGTCGCTCTCTGTAGGCGTGAAGAGAAAGGGGTATCCCCCTCCACCAAGGGTGGATGTATGATGTATTATAAACTGAACAGAGGCGCCAAAAGGATAAAAACAGTATTTAAAATATTTAAAATTGCTTAGGAGGCAGTGGTGGACTTACCTCCCTCAAGCAGACACAAAAACTGTGTATTTCAACATAAGTAAATGTATTGGTACACTGGAGTGTACCAATAAATTTACTTATGTTGAACTACTCAGTTTTTGTGTCTGCTTGAGGGAGGTAAGTCCATTACCTAACTTAATTGTTTGAGAAGGTTGAAGAGTAAAATAGATTCCAGGGGTATATGGAATGATTTATCAATTTTGTTGATGGGACTGAGTGTTGGTCGTGATGGTGGAAGTGTGAAAATGGATCTTGGGTCGGGGGTGGGCCCGCTCGGCGCCGGTCGGAAAGTGGGGGGAGGTGACCGGTGGCGTGCAGCCCCCCCCCCCCCCCCCCCCCCCGCACTGTAGAGAGGGGATTGGGACACAGGGGGGCAACAATGTTTAGCGTCCTTTTCTTTGAAAGAAATATGGTTATGCACTTGAAAATATGAGCATGGGTGTTAGACCACTATGAAAAAATATGGGGATGGGGTGATGTGGAGCACGGGGGACACCCGGGGGGTGTGCCCGCTTCCCGCCGACAGGTGGGGTGCGGACCCACCCGCAGGGACATACGGGAAAATAAAGTGGATTAGGGGGGATAGAGTAAGTTTGGGGTAGACACAGAGATGTAATGTCAAATAAAATACAGTGTAGAACCACAGATGTTGTTTTGTTAGATATAGATTAGAAAGGGGAAACCCACACTGATGGTTGGAATTGTTGTTTGCACTTTAAAAGAAAAGAGAGAAAAGGGGGATAGAGATGAGTATAGAGGGGAAGAGGAACCTGCCTTCCCTGTGTGTTCTGGGGATGATGGGGGGGGGAGGGTGCGAGAGGATATAGCCCGGGTTCGGGAAGAAGAGAGGAGATGGAGGTGAGAGGGGTGTGTTTTTTGTTTTTTTTTGTGGCTATGGGTCTGGCAGGGGGCAGGAAGGAGGGTGCCTAGGTCTGAACGCAGTTTACTCCTCACTGGGCCAAAAGATTGGCCCTAGCTGAAGGTCATTAGGGACCTTTAGAGAGATGATGGTTCTCGGTGGCTCTTATGCAGGAGCCAGTGGACGGTATCCACAGAAAAGTGATTGTCGGGGTGTGACGACAATGAGAAGGGAATGGATGGTAGAATGGTTGTTGTTATGGCTGGGTTTGTGTGTTGTGGAGGGTTTGAGAGGGAGTGAGGAGAGAAAGAGGGGAGCCACGAGAGGGATGGGCCGCTTTCTTTGGGAAGAGTCAACGCTATAAAAATGAATGTAATGCCTAGATTAATATATGTCTATCAGACCCTACCTATCCCGATTCCATCTAAGTTTTTTTAAAGAGGTTAGAAGGGAATCCACGCAATTTATATGGCTGGATAAGGGGGCCAGGATTAAGTTCAATCTCTTAAGACAAGCGAGAAAAAAGGGAGGGTTGGCAGTACCGGATCCATACAAATACTATCTGGCAGCAATGTTGGTGAGGATTGTAGATTGGCATAGACATAAACATGTGAAGGCATAGGTAGATATTGAGCAGTGTTCCCACGAGGTGCCTCTCCAGAAAGTTGTGTGGTTGCCATACATGCACAAGAGTGCACACCCTGCCAGTGCACTACCTAATCACACGATTAAGACCTTCTTCAGGATAAAAGAAGAGCTTTCTCTCTCTTTCTCTCCCTCCCCCTTGATGTCAGTGTTGGGAAACCCTAGATTAGAAAATAAATGCGGGAAAAATGATTCTGGGTGGTGGAGGCGGACCCCTGGTTTAAATGCAGGAATTTTAGTTCAGCAGGGAGAATGGAGACCAATAGAGGAGATTAGAGCTGCACTGGGGATCCCGGAGTTAGATGGATGGAACGTAATATGTCTCCGTCACTTTACTCTCTCACAGGGGAAGAAGCTGGCATTCTCACAAGATCTTACAAAATTTGAAAATATATGTAACTCAGAGGGACGAGTAAAAAAAAAACATTATCGGTAATGTATGGTTTATGTAGTGGGGGTGAAGATTATATATCCATCATGGGGCAGCACGGTGGCGTAGTGGTTAGCGCTCTCGCCTTGCAGCGCTGGGTCCCTGGTTCGAATCCCGGCCAGGGCACTATCTGCAAAGAGTTTGTATGTCCTCTCCGTGTCTGCGTGGGTTTCCTCCGGACACTCCGGTTTCCTCCCACATTCCAAAAACATACAGATAAGTTAATTGGCTCCCCCTAAAAAATTGGCCCTAGACTACAGTACTTACACTACATAATATAGACATATGGCAATGGTAGGGATTAGATTGTGAGCTCGTTTGAGGGACAGTTAGTGACAAGATATATATATATATATATATACTGTACAGCGTTGCGTAATATGTCGGCGCTATATATTTATATAGCGCCGACATATTACGCAACGCTGTACAGTGTATATATATATATATATATATACATAAAAATAATAATAATAATAATAATAATAATGAGAAATAAATGGCAGAATGACCTCCAGATTACTTTTACTAAGGCACAGTGGAATAAAATTGTTAAGCTTTCATATAAATCCTCAACCTCAGCAAGGATGCAGGAATCTGGTTTTAAGATTTTAAATTGATGGCATAGAACCCCCGAAATATTAAATAGGATGTTTCCAAATGCGGACCCAAGGTGTTCGGAGATGCCACAAAGAGGTGGGGTCATACTTCCACATTTTTGGGGAGTGCTCAGTGATTCAAGGCTATTGGAACTTGATACAGACATATATTTCTAAAATAACGGATCAAGAGGGGGGAATGGAACCTGCCAGTATGCTACTTCATCATGGCGAGCAGGGTGTGAAGGCATATAGTAGAACTTTGAGCTGTTATTTGAAAAATGCAGCTAGAATCCTTATTGCTAGAAATTGGAAGTCACCGGACCCCCCCCACACACACACACACACACCCTCCACACCACCATGCTGGAGTGGTTTTATGAGATAGGGCACACTCAGTGGATGGAAAAGTTGATGGCTTCAACACGGGGGACAGAAGAATTACACGACAGGATTTTGGAAAAATGGAATTTGTTTGTGGACTCTGAGGAGTTTAAACAGGCAGTGTAGACGGTAAAGATGGGGGGCTCTGGACGGGGGAGCAGACCTGAGTGTTGGGGAAGATTAGAGGTATGGAGCGGTAAGGGGGCCTGTCTGGGCGCGAGGGGGGACTGTGACTGCCTAAAGTGGCCCTGGTACGGGTGATTGGTGGTGGAAGGATTGAATTAACGATGGTTGGTGCGTTTGGGTGAATGTTAGAGTTGATTATATTAGATCTCATGCATATGGGGTTGAGGGGTCAATCTGAGGGGAAGATAAAGTAAAGATGACCTTAAAGACATGATATAATTATCTAATAAGAATAATTTAAATAATCTAGAAGGATAAGAGAATTTTCTACTAGGTGGGTGGTGAGGGTATCCTCGCCCTGGGATGAGGGAAAAGTAAAATGGAAGCAGGGTACTTGAGATGAATATAAGAGATCTTCCTTTAATTGGCACCCTGAGTGGTCTCAGGATGGAAACTGAAGATTTGGATTGTACCCCTATAGTGATATAAGATTGTATGAAAGTCGGTTTTAATGTTTGATATAAATGTTAAGATATACTTTTGATAAATAAAGAATCTGAAAAAAAAAACAATTTACCTTAGTTTCTTTAGTCATAATTTGTGCTGAATGTATTGTATATGTTTATTGTTGTTCTGATTGTTTGCAGGGAACACCCTGAATGCCATCTTATTGCCTATATTTAGACTTTGTCTGTCTCGCTGCCTGTATACCTGACACTCTGTACATTGACTATACACTTCTTTGTTGTTTGATTGTGCAATTATATTTGCCTTTATTGTATCTTTCCTTCCTCCACAAAAAAAAGTAAAAAAAAAAAAAAAAAAAAGAATAAGAGTAAGCAAGCTTTCGTCTGTGCAGCCTCAGTCAGACTTACATCCTATTAAATCCTGACAGGATTTAAGTCTGACAAAGGATGCACAGCCGATAGCTTGCTTACTCTTATTCTTTTAAAGAGAATCTGTACTCTAAAATTTTTACAGCAAAAAGCATACCATTCTATTCATTATGTTCTCCTGGGCCCCTCTGTGCTGTTTCTGCCACTCTCTGCTGCAATCCTGGCTTGTAATTAACAGTTTTAGGCAGTGTTTACAAACAAACTAGCTTGTGATAGGCTCACATAAGCAGAGTGTGTGAGTCATACAGAGCCTGCAGGGGGCCTGCAGAGGCTGTGTATCGCTTCTATCCAATCACAAGCAGCCCGGCACATTCCACACATTCCAGCCTAGTCCGACAGAGCCGACAGAAGAAAACAGATTAGATCATATAACAGAGATAACATAGCCACTGTGCAATTAGGAAAGGCTGCAGTAAGCCAGAGCACATTAGAACAGGCAAAGGAACTTATAGGATAGAAGAACTAAGGCTGAAAATTTTGTTACAGAGTCTCTTTAAGTTAGCTGATAAATGGTATCATCCTGACTCAAAACTTCTTGCTTTTACTAATAGTTAACACGGTACAATACATTACTATTACAACTTAAGAGATGGGGTGTTACATACATTGGGCCTGATTCACAAAGCGGTGCTAACAGTTAGCACGCTAGTGAAAAGCCCTTTATCACGCCTAAACTCCGTTTAGGCATGATAAGTTTAGGTGTGATAAGTTTAGGTGTGATAAGTTTAGGCATGATAAGTTTAGGTGTGATAAGTTTTTAGGCGTGATAAGTTTAAGCACCAACTGGGTTAGCACCGCAGTGCACAGCTGATCAAAAGTTTTGCGCTAGCAAAGTCTGGTGCACTACGCATAGAGTTTAATGGCGCTGCTTTGCGTGTGGGACTTTGCACGCTATCTAAACTTATCTAAACTTAGCATGCCTAAACTTATCATGCCTAAACTTATCATGCCTAAACTTATCATGCCTAAACTGAGTTTAGGCATGATAAAAATGGTTATCACGCCTAAAGTCTTTAACTGGGTTATCACCACTTTGTGAATCGAGCCCATTGAGTTGCACTTTTCAGATGTGAAACGTGAAACAGTTTATAACAATTGAAATAAAAGATAAAAAATTGAACTTTCTTTTGAGGCGCTCATGCAGTTTGCTGAGTATAATGGTGTCCATACACGGTACAATAAAAATGTTTAATTTTCCTGTTTATTTGGCCAAAACGATCAAATAAAAGTCCAAAATAATCTTTTTTTCAAATCATTATCCATTTTTTTTTTAAATAAAAATCCGATCGTACATATTAGACAAATCTTTATATTCGAACTAACAGAATAATCAAACAATATTATCTAATTAAAAAAAATGAAAACATTGTACTATGTATGGACACCATTAGTGAGAGCAGCAGACTTGCAGCCTTTCACAGAGAGTGATAGGCTTTCACAGAGAGAACCACTGGCCTATTTAAAGATGTTGAGAAGCTAAAATTATGAGCACTACCATAGTACTGGAATGTTCTACACTTTCAAAGATCATTGCAGCTATATCTAATGAGTAGTATACAGATTACTAACCAGTTAGTGTGTGTATTTAGAAAGATCTTAGCTTGCCAGCTTACCATAAAGTTCTTGGATCCCACTGATATCATCTTGCGACAGGCGAAAGTTTTTAGTATAAGTGTAAATTGGAGCCATTAATGCACCTGGATCATCTGAGTGTTCCAGTCCAAGAGCATGGCCAAATTCATGAGCAGCAACCAGAAACAGACTGTAACCTGAAACATATACTCGTATTTAGATGTGTGATTATTACATTTTTATTTTGTTATCTTAAAACATTTAGAACAATAAAAAATTGGGGCAATGCTTGAGTTGATCTGAAACTGGACCTACAGTGTACCCGAGCTCTTGCAAAGAAAAGACTGAAAAGTATTAAAGCTTAGTCCACACTTGTGCGGATGCAGAATGGAAACAGAATCCGCATCCATGAGGCGGATGTGTTCTGTCCATTCTGCATCTGCTTTGCGCAAATACACCGTTCAGCATCTGTTCCATGTCCACAGAGTCAATACGTCGGCCTGTACGCATCACTGCTCACCTGAGTCGCTGCCATCACTCATCCCGCACTCGGTCCCTTCAGCAGGCCAGGGACCAGCAGAAGCATAGCTCTCCAAAGGCTGCAACAGGTCAGGTTTCCCTAGCAACAAGGATAATTCTCATTGGTCCAACATGAACCAATGAGAATTCTCTCTGTTGCTGAGGATTCCCATTGGTCTACTGCAGCTCAATGGAGAATCTCCGACCATTGGGCCATTCAGAATGGGCCGAACGGCGGTGATGAGCGGCGGGACACATGACTATTACGTCACGGTGGTGGCGTGGATGCGACACGGATGCGACATGGAGGCGGCGACTAGCCTAGTGAGAATGGACTGTGTCCATTCTCATAGACATGCATTGGACATGTTTTCCCGTCCAGTCCGGGGAAAAGTGTCAAATCCGGACTCTCCTCCGTTACATTTTCCTCCTGTGCCACACGGATCCGAGTGCGATCCGTGTTTCTGCACGAGTGGAAGTGGGTCCTATTTATATCCCACAGATACATTTTTTAAAACAAGTGTGAACCAAGCCTAATTCCACATAGAAATGCTGTAGAAATGAGCTGCACTGAGCTGTGTTTGTTTATTTAGCTACAGTTGAGTGTAAAAAGTGTGTAATCAGAAGACATGACTCACAGCACCTCAGCATTAGCTGTACAGGAAAGACAGACTGCTTAAACCATTCTTTTGCTTCCTGAAAGTTAATACAGTTCATTTTTTTTTTTTGGGGGGGGGGGGGGGGGGGGAGTGGGAGTTTTGGATTTCTGTGCATTGTAACAGAGATTTTTTTTGTTCTCCGTGATTGTTTTCATACTGTCCCTAATCTTTTAGAAGCAGCAAGGGCCAACTGCGTGGACTGTGGGCTGTATGCAATGTGTCACCCACACAGAGAGCTATGCTATAGTAAGTGCAATCACAAATACAATTGAAAGATATGCACTGGTAATAGAGTATGCTGGTGGACTATAACAAGGGCCAGCTGTGTTAACTGTGGGCTGTATGCAGTGTGTCACCCACACAGAGAGCTATGCTATAGTAAGTGCAATCACAAATACAGTTGGAAGATATGCACTGGTAATAGAGTGTGCTGGAGGACTACAACAAGGGCCAGCTGCGTGAACTGTGGTCTGTATGCAGTGTGTCACCCACACAGAGAGCTATGCTATAGTAAGTTCAATCACAAATACTGTATAGTTGAAAGATATGCACTGATAATAGAGTGTTCTGGCAGACTACAACAAGGGCTAGCTGTGTGGACTGTGGGCTGTATGTGGCGTGTCACCCACACAGAGTGCTATGCTATAGTAAGTGCAATCACAAATACAGATGAAAGATATGCACTGGTAATAGAGTGTGCTGGTGGACTACAAGGGCCAGCTGAGACTATGGGCTGTATGCAGTGTGTTACACACACACACACACACACACACACACACAAAACACATCAGAACAATATTAGCCCGCAAAAGGGCTTTTTTGGGGTATTTTCAGCAATAAATAATAGCGAGGAGCACGCTACCAACAGCCTAACTAACGCTTTCCCTATCTCCAGCAAAGTCTCTCCTTTCCTCTCACTAAAGCAGCAGCCGGAGACTGAGAACATGGCCAGCGCTGCTGCATTTTTATAGGGGGGCAGGGGGTCCATGGAGGAGTGCAGCCTGATTGGCTGCCATGTGTATGCTGACTGTGATGTAGAGGGTCAAAGTTTAGCCCAATGATGAGGTATAGGGGGCGGGTCAAACGCACTATGTGTTCGCATCACGCCGCAGACGCAAACAGATGAATTTCACTGGGTACTTCTGCTGGCGAACCGTTCGGGCCATCTCTATATACCTGCCCTGACCATGCTGCTTTTAAATGTCCAGAGTGTTAATGTTAGGGTTATGCCCGCTTCACACTGACAGACCAAACTCTGACAGACCAAACTCTGCATTTAATGCACCACAAAGAGTTGTTAATAGTTGACACTCTCAGGACTTAAATGTTAGTGCTCTCCGCTGCAATATTTGTGTAGTGGTCACCATGCTAATGTGTGCACATTGCAAGAGTACAGGCCATGTCGGTTTTCAAGCCCCTATGGTTGGGCCAGTAAAGTGACCCATAAAACACTGGTTCTGCAGTGTGGGCCCAGTGTTGGCCTAGTAGGCTTTATTGAATGATCACCTGAGGTGCCCAAAGGTTTAGCTAAAACGTATCCAGCCGATCGATCGAATTTGGTCTGTCCACAATGAAGCAATGACCTTATCCTCTTCTTGGGTGTGCCCCCAACACACTCATATAGGTCATTGCTTCATTGCGATATGCAAGCCCCCTCACCACGACAAGGTAACGGTCATGAAGGGGAATTGACATCATGTGCATGCCTTTTGTTGTTGTTGTTACAGCCACAGTTCAGCACTACAGGCCACAAAAATTAGGCATGTACGCATGCCAGAATTTTTTTTTTTCTAGCGGCTGCGGCCTTAAAAATTCAGGATTTTTAGCAGTGGCCTTAAAAATTCAGGATCCACCTGTGGAATCCTGGAGTCTTGGTCTGGACCCTGTTAGTGGTGACAGAGAAGTCAGTCACGTGGCGTGCAGAGATGGTGGGTGGGGGCGTTAAAAGTCTTCAGGCAGACAGCAGCCCTTCCGGATCCATGCCTTATTCATTTTTATAAAGGTGTGGTAATCCACACTTTTCTGACCTAATTGACTTCGCTTCTCAGTGACAATCCCTCCTGCTGCGCTGAAGGTCCACTCTGACAGGATGCTTAAGGTGGGGCAAGAGAGACGTTCGATGGCAAATTGTGAGAGCTCAGGCCAGAGGTCAAGCATACGCACCCAATAGTCCAGGGATTCATCTCTCCTTAAACTGTCCATATCGGCAGTTAAGGCCAGGTAGTGCGCTACCTAGCGGTCGAGGCGTTCTTTGAGGGTGGATGCTGAAGGGCTGTAGCGATGCATTGGACTAAAGAAACTGCGCATGTCCACTAAGACAAGCTCTTCTCTTCTGATGTTGACATTTGAAGCACTGCTGCTCAGACCTCTTCTTTTAGGCATTGTTATTATCAATAGGCTAGCATCCTGGGAATGTGAAACCCAGGATTTGTGACGAAAAATTCCCCCTCTGCTTACAATGGCCACCAGACGGACTTGAGTTCTACTAGGAAAATTCCCTTTTTTTCCACAGTGGCCTCCAAACTTGCCTATCTTCATGTACAATTATGCAGCCGATGAAGGGCAAAAAAGTCATGGAGGGAACCTGTTCTGATATTTCACAGGGGGAAACCCAATAACCACTTCCCAGAGAAGGGACAAGGTCCTCCAGAACCCAAGGATGAGACACCAAAGTGTGCCCCTCCATCCCTCCCACCCCAGCCATCACACACTGATTGCTATTAGACTAAGAGGCACCCTAGGGCCCCCAACCCCCCTAACACCTTCATTTCTAGTTATCTGGCTTGCAGTCACTGCCATGTATCCCTTTTTCTTGTTTCTCTGCTTTAAACACAATAGGGAAATGATAGCTGAGTGAGTTTTGTGCCCCTCCTACACTGCCTCAATCTTCAACTGTAATATTAAATACTTAACGCAGGAAGAATTGAAGGCAAGACTCAATAAATTAAAAATAGTCAAGGCACCTGGCCCGGATGGCATGCATCCTCGGGTCCTAAGGGGGGTCTACATGAAAAGCGCGCCGGTAAAAAAGGACGCCTGGTGGAGCCCATATATATACCAACTTCGGCTACAAAAAAGGCGCCTGGTGTAGCCCATATAAACTTCGGCTACAAAAAAGACGCTTGGTGTAGCCCATATAAAAACTTCGGCTACAAAAAAGAAAGGCGCCTGGTGTAGCCCATATAAAAACTTCGGCTACAAAAAAACTCTGGGATGTGTTAATTACTATTCCCCCTCCAGGCCGCCATGGATAGTGGGGGAATGAAATAATTCGGCTTCCAGCGCTTGTAGCCCATATACAAACTTCGGCTAGAAAAAAACTCCGGGATGTGTTAATTACTATTCCCCCTCCAGGCCGCCATGGATAGTGGGGGAATGAAATAATTCGGCTTCCAGCGCTTGTAGCCCATATACAAACTTCGGCTAGAAAAAAACTCTGGGATGTGTTAATTACTATTCCCCCTCCAGGCCGCCATGGATAGTGGGGGAATGAAGTAATTCGGCTTACAGTGCTTGTAGCCCATATAAAAACTTCGGCTACAAAAAAAAGTCAATAATATGGGCTACAGTGGGGCACCTTACTGTAGCCGAAAAAAATATGGGCTACAAAGGGGAGCCCACTTGTAGCCTATATCAAAACTCGGGCGCCCTTTTCTACACCTTGTAGCCCATATTTCCAGAAATAACATTGATGTCTATGGCGGCGCCCTTTTCATACAGGCAGCTCGGGCGCCCTTTTCAACCGATCCCCCTAAGGGAATTAAGTTCAGTTATAGATAAACCCCTTTATCTTATCTTTTGTGACTCTCTTTCAACTGGCAGAGTCCCAGTGGATTGGCGTACAGCCCACGTTTTCCCATTATTTAAGAAGGGCAAAAAATCAGATCCAGGAAATTATAGACCCATAAGCTTAACATCAGTTGTATGCAAACTATTTGAGGGGTTACTAATAGTGTTGGGCGAACAGTGTTCGCCACTGTTCGGGTTCTGCAGAACATCACCCTGTTCGGGTGATGTTCGAGTTCGGCCGAACACCTGATGGTGTTCGGCCAAACCGTTCGGCCACATGGCCGAACTAAGAGCGCATGGCCGAACGTTCCCCGAACGTTCGGCTAGCGCTGTGATTGGCCGAACGGGTCACGTGGTTCGGACCCGAACGCACTCTGATTGGCCGAACTGTCACGTGGTTCGGGTAAATAAATACCCGAACCACGTCATATTTCCGCCATTTGTCTGTGGGTTTAGCTTTGGGTAGGCAGGCAGGGTAGTTCGCGCTCCAGCCACGCTAGCCAGGGTCCCCCCAGTCATTGTGTCGCTGCTAGGAATAGTAGTACACCGCTCGCTCAGCATTCTGTTTACTGCCACTCTGTGTACCTCGCTCAGCCACACTATATAGCATTCTGTTTACTGTTCTGTGTCTGCTGGGAATAGTAGTACACCGCTCGCTCAGCCACACTATATAGCATTCTGTTTACTGCCACTCTGTGTACCTCGCTCAGCCACACTATATAGCATTCTGTTTACTGTTCTGTGTCTGCTGGGAATAGTAGTACACCGCTCGCTCAGCCACACTATATAGCATTCTGTTTACTGCCACTCTGTGTACCTCGCTCAGCCACACTATATAGCATTCTGTTTACTGTTCTGTGTCTGCTGGGAATAGTAGTACACCGCTCGCTCAGACACACTATATAGCATTCTGTTTACTGCCACTCTGTGTACCTCGCTCAGCCACACTATATAGCATTCTGTTTACTGTTCTGTGTCTGCTGGGAATAGTAGTACACCGCTCGCTCAGCCACACTATATAGCATTCTGTTTACTGCCACTCTGTGTACCTCGCTCAGCCACACTATATAGCATTCTGTTTACTGTTCTGTGTCTGCTGGGAATAGTAGTACACCGTTCACCCGCCACTGTATAGCATTGTGCTCTGTGTCGCTACTGGGAATAGTGGTACACCGCTCACCCGCCACTGTATAGCATTGTGCTCTGTGTCGCTGCTGGGAATAGTGGTACACCGCTCACCCGCCACTGTATAGCATTGTGCTCTGTGTCGCTGCTGGGAATAGTGGTACACCGCTCACCCGCCACTGTATAGCATTGTGCTCTGTGTCGCTGCTGGGAATAGTGGTACACCGCTCACCCGCCACTGTATAGCATTGTGCTCTGTGTCGCTGCTGGGAATAGTGGTACACCGCTCAGCCACACTATATAGCATTCTGTTTACTGTTCTGTGTCTGCTGGGAATAGTAGTACACCGCTCGCTCAGCCACACTATATAGCATTCTGTTTACTGCCACTCTGTGTACCTCGCTCAGCCACACTGTATAGCATTCTGTTTACTGCCACTCTGTGTCTTCTGGGAATAGTAGTACACCGCTCACCCGCCACTGTATAGCATTGTGCTCTGTGTCGCTGCTGGGAATAGTGGTACACCACTCACCCGCCACTGTATAGCATTGTGCTCTGTGTCGCTACTGGGAATAGTGGTACACCGCTCACCCGCCACTGTATAGCATTGTGCTCTGTGTCGCTGCTGGGAATAGTGGTACACCGCTCACCCGCCACTGTATAGCATTGTGCTCTGTGTCGCTGCTGGGAATAGTGGTACACCGCTCACCCGCCACTGTATAGCATTGTGCTCTGTGTCGCTGCTGGGAATAGTGGTACTGTATAGCATTTCTGTACTGCCACTGTACTGCTGCCAGTCAGCGTGTACTGTAAGGATAAGTGAAATGAGGAAGAAATCCGGTGAAAGAGGGAGGGGCAAGGGAAGAGGTGTTTCCCCTGACGGTTAACGTACAGGCCACAGGGGAGCACCCAAGAAAACCCACTCAATACCGCCCATGTTGTCCAGGACAACAACCCTCACAAATCCAAAAGAACAGGACCAGATAATTACTTGGATGACCTCTCAAGCGTCCAGCAATGGGTTAAGCAGCACCAGCACATCACGCACGAGGTCCGAGTCCTCAGCCAGTTACAAGGAGCCAGTGGGCACAAAGCTGACACAACCGGCAGCGACACCACGCACACAACTGCCAGATAACCAGTCCGATTAACTACCTCAGGACACAATGGGGTATTCGCAGGAGCTATTCCCAGCCCAACAAACTTCCACCTTTCAAAGGTCAATGGAGGAACAGCCAGAAATGTTGTGCCTGGATTCACAACCATTAACTGTGGGAAATGCACCGCGCACTGAAATACATGGCGAGTCCGAGGAGGACTCGGAAACCCAAATCCCAGAGCAAGTTGGGCAGGAGGGGTTGCAATTGTAGGAGGTCGGCCGACAAGATCTGGAAGACGACGTTGGAGTGAGCTGCGCAGAGGTTGTTCTGGGGAGCTCTACTCCACGGCGGCGGCCCCCCACAATGACATATGACGAGTTTCAGGAGATGGAAGAGGAGGGTATGGACAATGTGGACAGAGACCCAGATTTTGTTTGTGAACGAGAACATCGCCGTCGTAGCAGCAGCACAGATGAGTCTGTTGAAGAACCCACTGCTGCACGAGTTCGCCTTGTGCCACAAGGTAGGCGGCGCGCAATTTCAGGCACCACAAGCGTGGAAGTTCAAGTGAGAGGCAAAAGAGGAGCAAACAGAAATCGCCAGCAAGGCAGGTGCTCCAAAGTCTGGGCTTTCTTTGAAGACTGCACTGAGGATGTTACCATGGCGATTTGCAAGGTGTGCAAGACCCGCCTGAGCAGGGGGAAAAGTATTAACAACCTCTCCACCACCAGCATGAGCCGCCACATGCTATCCAAACATCCCACTCTGTGGGCAAACGCGGCAGGACAGGGTACCAGCAACACTGCCTCCCTTGGGTTCACCAGACTCAACACCAGACCCGCCTCAGCAGCAGCAGTAGCCCAGCCATTGCGTGGTTCACAACATTCACAAACATCAGACGACGCTGACACTGTCACTTTCCGGAGTAGTGCTCTTGAGGTCTCCCAGTGTTCATCAAACACAACAACCAACAGCCCTTCCATGTGCAGCGCTACGGTTCAGTTGTCTGTGTCGGAGATGTTTGAGCGCAAGAGGAAATTGCCAGCAAATGACCCCCGGGCCGTGGCAGTAACAGCCAGCATAGCCAAGCTTCTGGCCTGCGAAATGCTGCCATATCGAGTGGTGGAGACAAACAGCTTCAAGGGCATGATGTCAGTGGCCATCCCACGTTACGTGGTTCCCAGCCGCTACCACTTTGCGCGCTCTGCAGTGCCTGAGTTGCATGAGCACGTGTTCAGCAAAATAACCCGAAGCTTGAAGAATGCCGTTGCCTGCAAGGTTCACCTCACCACTGACACCTGGACGAGTGCGTTCGGCCAGGATCGATACATCTCCCTTACCGCGCACTGGGTGAACCTTGTGGAGCCTGGCAGCGATTCCTCACCTGCTACGGCGCGGGTGTTGCCCACGCCGCAAACAGCTGCACCGCCGTCCCTCCCACTGGATAACAACAGCAGCACCTACCTCTCTGACTCCTTCTCCTCCAATGCATCTCAAAGCTGTACCTCATCCGGAAACGCTAACCCAGCAGAAGTAGGATCGTGGAAGCAGTGCAGCACAGCTGTTGGCATGCGTCAGCAAGCGTTGCTGAAGCTGATCTGCCTTGGGGATAAGCAGCACACAGGGGAGGAAATTTGGAAGGGAATAAAGGAACAGACGGATTTGTGGCTGGCACCGCTGGACCTGAAACCGGGCATGGTTGTGTGTGATAATGGGAGTAATCTCATTCGCGCTTTAAGGTTGGCTAAGCTGACACACATCCCTCGCCTGGCGCACGTGATGAACCTAGTAGTTCAGCGGTTCCTGAGGACATACCCAGGCGTGGCCGATCTTCTGTTGAAGGTGCGTCGAGTGGCCAAACATTGTAGAAATTCCAGTACTGCTTCGGGGGCACTCGCCAAGATGCAGGAGCGCTTCAATCTCCCCCACCATCGCTTGCTGTGTGATGTCCCTACGCGCTGGAATTCTACGCTGCACATGCTAGCCCGCTTTTGTGAGCAGAAGAGTGCAGTGGTCCAGTACATGACGGCGCAGTACCGAGGCGCATCCGGACAGCTGCCAAGCTTCTGTGGATCTGATTGGGCCAACATGTTGGACCTCTGCCAAGTCCTCCAAAATTTTGAGCAATCCACGTTGCTTGTGAGCAGTGACAACTCTTCAGTCAGCATTACCATACCACTGCTGTGTTTACTGAAGAGGTCAATGTTGAAAATCAAGGAAACAGCTGTCATGATGCAACTGGGGGAATCTGAAGGAGAAAACGATCAGCGTGATGGTACCAACATCAGGCCATCCGCCTCAGGGAACGCTGGCCCCAGCAGCTATGACGAAGAAGAGGAGGAGGAACAGCTGGAGTTGGAGCAGGAATTTCATGCCACCACTGACGAGGGCCAGAGCGGTGCACGTTGGACTTCCACAATTCAGCGCGAATGGTCAGCAGAAGCAGACCAGGAGGAAGGTGACGACTATGATGCATCACAACGCTCACAAGAGGATGATGAGGATTCTGGTAGGACTCTGGCACACATGGCTCAATTCATGCTAGACTGCATTGAACGTGACCCACGCATTGTGCGCATTCTGGACAACACCAATTACTGGGTTTATACCCTTCTGGATCCACGGTACAAACACAATGTTCCAAAACTGCTTGAAGAAAGAGTCAGACAGGTCAAAATGGAGGAATACCAGCAGGCCCTTGTGGAGACTTTAGAGAGGAGATTGACATCCTCCCCCTCCTCTAGCCAGTTGTACGCCGACAGACTGACTTCCGCAAACCCAGGACGACCAGGAGGGCAGCAAACAACGCAAGCCGCAGCTAGTGCCCAAAAGGGAATGGTATTGGCAGTGTCCTTGGAGTGGGAAAATTTTCTGACACCCATGCAGCAGCAGCCCACTGAACAGCAAGCGTGCAGATCCACCTCCAACACCGATCGCCTGGAGAAGATGGTCAAGGACTACATGTCAGATGACGTAGCTGTGTCGAACAATCCATCTGCACCCTTCAACTATTGGGTATCGAAGCTAGACACCTGGCACGAACTGGCAATGTACGCAATAGAGGTGCTGGCTTGCCCGGCAGCCAGCGTTATGTCGGAACGCTGTTTCAGTGCTGCCGGAGGCATCGTCACAGATCGGCGTATCCGCCTCTCCACAGAAAATGCAGACCGTCTGACTCAAATTAAAATGAATCAATCCTGGATTGGAAATGACTACGCAACACTCCAGGACCCCAACCAAGTAACATGACCAATGAACATCTGGGATGGTGTAGCGTTTCCGGTCCCTGTTTATTGAACCTCTCATCTGTATTACATTTATGACTGCATGGCGGCAAAAAGCATTGCTGCTATATCCGCACGCTTTTTGTCCTCATGCAAGGCCTGGGTTGTTGTGTCTCAAAAAGCATGGCCTTCTCCTCCTGCGCCTCCTCCTGTTCCATCACGTCTGCTGCTGCTGGGTTAGCGTTGCCGCGTGGTCCCTGTTTATTGAACCACTTATCTTTATTACATTTATGACTGCATGGCGGTACAAAGCATGCTATCCGCACGCTTCTTGTCCTCATGCAAGGCCTGGGTTGTTGTGTCTCACAAAGCGTGTCCTTCTCCTCCTGCGCCTCCTCCTGTTCCATCACGTCTGCTGCTGCTGGGTTAGCGTTGCCGCGTGGTCCCTGTTTATTGAACCACTTATCTTTATTACATTTATGACTGCATGGCGGTACAAAGCATGCTATCCGCACGCTTCTTGTCCTCATGCAAGGCCTGGGTTGTTGTGTCTCAAAAAGCATGGCCTTCTCCTCCTGCGCCTGCTCCTGTTCCATCACGTGTGCTGCTGCTGCTGCTGCTGGGTTAGCGTTGCCGGTCCCTGTTTATGGAACCTCTTATCTTTATTACATTTATGACTGCATGGCGGTACAAAGCATGCTATCCGCACGCTTCTTGTCCTCATGCAAAGCCTGGGTTGTTGTGTCTCACAATGCGTGGCCTTCTCCTCCTGCGCCTCCTCCTGTTCCATCACGTCTGCTGCTGCTGGGTTAGCATTGCCGCGTGGTCCCTGTTTATTGAACCACTTATCTTTATTACATTTATGACTGCATGGCGGTACAAAGCATGCTATCCGCACGCTTCTTGTCCTCATGCAAGGCCTGGGTTGTTGTGTCTCACAAAGCGTGGCCTTCTCCTCCTGCGCCTCCTCCTGTTCCATCACGTCTGCTGCTGCTGGGTTAGCGTTGCCGCGTGGTCCCTGTTTATTGAACCACTTATCTTTATTACATTTATGACTGCATGGCGGTACAAAGCATGCTATCCGCACGCTTCTTGTCCTCATGCAAGGCCTGGGTTGTTGTGTCTCAAAGCGTGGCCTTCTCCTCCTGCGCCTCCTCCTGTTCTATCACATGTGCTGCTGCTGGTGCTGGGTTAGCGTTACCGGTCCCTTTTCGTGGAACCTCTTCTCTGTATTACATTTATGACTGCATGGCGAAAAAAAGCATGTTACCTGTGCAAAGAAACATGACATTTTCCACATTTAAAAGACAGTTTTTCCTTTGAAACTTTACAATCAATTTTCTCAAAAACTATAAGCTCTTTTTCAAATATTTTTTTTCCTCTTGTACCCACTCCCAAGGTGCACATACCCTGCTAATTTGGGGTATGTAGCATGTAAGGAAGCTTTACAAAGCACGAAAGTTCAGGTCCCCATTGACTTCCATTATGTTCGGAGTTCGGCGCGAACACCCGAACATCGCGGCGATGTTCGGCAAACGTTCGCGAACCCGAACATCTAGGTGTTCGCCCAACACTAGTTACTAAGAGATACTATACATGACTAGTGATGTCGCGAACCTCCGATTTTCGGTTCGCGAACCCCGTTCGCGAACTTCAGCGGAAGGTTCGGTTCATGTAAAAGTTCGCGAACCGCAATAGACTTCAATGGGGAGGCGAACTTTGAAAAATAGAAAAAATTATGCTGGCCACAAAAGTGATGGAAAACATGTTTCAAGGGGTCTAACACCTGGAGGGGGGCATGGCGGAGTGGGATACACGCCAAAAGTCCCGGGGAAAAATCTGGATTTAACGCAAAGCAGCGTTTTAAGGGCAGAAATCACATTGAATGCTAAATTGCAGGCCTAAAGTGCTTTCAAACATCTTGCATGTGTATACATCAATCAGGGAGTGTAATTAGAGTACTGCTTCACACTGACACACCAAACTCACTGTGTTACGCACCACAAACAGCTGTTTGCGTAGTGACGGCTGTGCTGGACTGGTGCGCAACATGGCCAGAGTGTAGGCCGTGGCGGTTTTCCAGGCCATATGGTCGCCAGGCTGTGGTAGCTCAATGATAGAACAACAGTGACTGTCCAGCTGATCAAATTTGGTCTGACCTTATTATCTTTTGTGTGCCACCCCCACCCGAGACACTCATATAGCCGGCGGTCATTGCTTAATTGTGATACGCAAGCGCACCGTGGCAAGGTAATGATCACGAAAGGGGATGGGCACATGTACATCCCTTTTGTTTTTTTGTTGCAGCCGCCCGCAGTGCAGCCAGAAAAATTAGGCAGGCATGTACACACACCAGAAAAATTAGTATAGCGGCCGCTGCTAGAAATTCAGGAATCCGCCTAGAGTCCTGGACCCTGTTGGTGGTGGTGGAGAAGGCAAGCGGCCTGCAGGCAAAGATGCTGTGTGTGGGGACTGACTTAGTCTTTGGGATCCATGACTCATTCTTTTTGATAAAGGTCAGGTACTGAACACTGTCATGACTTAGGCGACTTCTCTTCTCAGTGACAATCAAACAAACACAGAACATTTATATCACGCTTTTCTCCTGGCAGACTCAAAGCGCCAGAGCTGCAGCCACTAGGACGCGCTCTATAGGCAGTAGCAGTGTTAGGGAAACTTGCCCAAGGTCTCCTACTGAATAGGTGCTGGCTTACTGAACAGGCAGAGCCGAGATTCGAACCCAGGTCTCCTGTGTCAGAGGCAGAGCCCTTAACCATTACACTATCCAGCCACTACAATGCCTCCAGCTGCACTGAAGGTCCTTTCTGACAGGACGCTTGCGGCAGGGCAGGAGAGAAGTTGGATGGCAAATTGATACAGCTCTGGCCACAGGTCAAGCCTGCGCAACCAGTAGTTCAAGGGTTCATCGTCGCTGTTCGCAGTGTCTACATCCACACTCAAGGCCAGTCTAGGCGTTGGTGGAGAGTGGATCCGGAAGGACTATGGTGAGGCGTTGGACTAAAGAATGTCCGCATGTCCGACATCACCCTGAGATCGCTGGAGCATACTCTCCTTGCCTGCGTGGACTTGGGAGGAGGAGGATTACTGCCAGTGGTACCTTGATTGCGTTGTGCTGTCACATCACCCTTAAACGCATTGTAAAGCATCATTGCCAGCTTGTTCTGCAAGTGCTGCATCCTTTCTGCCTTCTGTTGAGTTGGTAACAGGTCCGCCACTTTGTGCCTGTACCGAGGGTCTAGTAGCGTGGCCACCCAGTACAGGTCATTCCCCTTGAGTTTTTAGATACGGGGGTCCCTCAACAGGCTGGACAACATGAAAGAGGCCATCTGCACAAAGCTGGATGCAGACGTACTCTCCATCTTCTCTTGCTCTTCCTCAGTGATGGCACGCAACTCCTCTTCCTCCCCCCAGCCACGAACGGTACCACAGGAACGTGGCGCAGCAGAAGCCCCCTGTGACAGCTGCTGCGGTTGTTCTTCTTCCGCCGCCTCTTCCTCCTCCACAGAAACACCTTACATAGTTACATAGTTACATAGTTATTTTGGTTGAAAAAAGACATACGTCCATCGAGTTCAACCAGTATAAAGTACAACACCAGCCTGCTCCCTCACATATCCCTGTTGATCCAGAGTAAGGCGAAAAAACCCTTACAAGGCATGGTCCAATTAGCCCCTAAAGGAAAAAATTCCTTCCCGACTCCAGATGGCAATCAGATAAAATCCCTGGATCAACATCATTAGGCATTACCTAGTAATTGTAGCCATGGATGTCTTTCAACGCAAGGAAAGCATCTAAGCCCCCTTTAAATGCAGGTATAGAGTTTGCCATAACGACTTCCTGTGGCAATGCATTCCACATCTTAATCACTCTTACTGTAAAGAACCCTTTCCTAAATAAATGGCTAAAACGTTTTTCCTCCATGCGCAGATCATGTCCTCTAGTCCTTTGAGAAGGCCTAGGGACAAAAAGCTCATCCGCCAAGGTATTATATTGCCCTCTGATGTATTTATACATGTTAATTAGATCCCCTCTAAGGCGTCTTTTCTCTAGACTAAATAAACCCAGTTTATCTAACCTTTCTCGATAAGTGAGACCTTCCATCCCACGCATCAATTTTGTTGCTCGTCTCTGCACCTGCTCTAAAACTGCAATATCTTTTTTGTAATGTGGTGCCCAGAACTGAATTCCATATTCCAGATGTGGCCTTACTAGAGAGTTAAACAGGGGCAATATTATGCTAGCATCTCGAGTTTTTATTTCCCTTTTAATGCATCCCAAAATTTTGTTAGCTTTAGCTGCAGCTGCTTGGCATTGAGTACGATTATTTAACTTGTTGTCAATGAGTACTCCTAAGTCCTTCTCCAAGTTTGATGTCCCCAACTGTATCCCATTTATTTTGTATGGTGCTAGACCATTAGTACGTCCAAAATGCATGACCTTACATTTGTCAACATTGAATTTCATCTGCCATGTATGTGCCCATATAGCCATCCTATCCAGATCCTGTTGCAATATGACACTATCTTCCTGAGAGTTAATGATTCTGCACAATTTTGTATCATCTGCAAAAATAGCAACATTGCTCACTACTGCATCTACTAGGTCATTAATAAATAAATTGAAGAGCACTGGACCCAGAACAGACCCCTGTGGGACCCCACTGCTAACAGTCTCCCATTTTGAGTATGATCCATTGACCACAACTCTTTGTTTTCTGTCCATTAGCCAGTTCCCTATCCATGAACACAGACTCTTCCCCAGTCCTTGCATCCTCAACTTTTGCACCAGACTTTTGTGGGGAACAGTGTCGAAGGCCTTTGCAAAGTCCAAGTATATCACATCTACAGCATTCCCAATATCCATATTCGCATTCACTACCTCATAAAAGCTGAGCATGTTAGTCAAACAGGACCTGTCTTTAGTAAACCCATGTTGATGCTGAGAAATAAGATTATTTTCTACTATGAAGTCATGTATAGTATCTCTTAGTAACCCCTCAAATAGTTTGCATACAACTGATGTTAAACTTACAGGTCTATAATTTCCTGGATCAGATTTTTTGCCCTTCTTAAATAATGGGAAAACGTGGGCTGTACGCCAATCCACTGGGACTCTGCCAGTTGCAAGAGAGTCACAAAAGATAAGATAAAGGGGTTTATCTATAACTGAACTTAATTCCCTTAGGACCCGAGGATGCATGCCATCCGGGCCAGGTGCCTTGTCTATTTTTAATTTATTTAGTCTTGCCTTCACTTCTTCCTGCGTTAAGTATTTAATATTACAGTTAGAAGATTGAGACTCTTCCGCCTCTGTAGTTTGCAACAGTGCTGTTTCTTTTGTGAAGACAGAAGCAAAGAAAGCATTTAATAACTCTGCCTTACCTTGGTCATCCACCATTGAGTTCCCATCCTCATCCTTTAGGAGTCCTATACAGTCAACCTTTCTTTTTTTAGAGTGAATGTACTTGTAAAACTTTTTTGGGTTAGATTTGATATCCTTAGCGATTTGTTTTTCAGCTTCAATCTTTGCCTGCCTAATTTCTTTTTTACAATTTTTATTGCACTCCTTATAATTGCTTAGTGCAGCCTCTGTCCCCTCCTGTTTTAAGACCTTATAGGCATTCTTTTTCCTCTTCATTTTATCTTTAACCTTTCTATTCATCCATAGAGGCCTTTTTTTATTCCTAGACATTTTGTTTCCATATGGGATATACATACTACACCTTCCTCATCATCATCATCCAAGTCTGACTCCTCTCCTTCCCCACACGACTCCTCTTCTTCCTCCTCCTCCCCCCTCTGTGCTGCCGCAGGTGTTGAGGAAACATCTGGTTCGGATGAAAATTTCTCCCACGACTCCTCCTGCCGTAACTGTTCTTGTTCACACACCTCCACAGCTGTATCCACCACTCTACGCACGGCACGCTTCAGGAAGTAAGCATAGGGGATAAAGTCGCTGATGGTGCCCTCAGCGCGACTCACCAGTTTGGTCACCTCCTCAAAGGGCTGCATGATCCTGCATGCATTTCGCATCAGTGTCCAGTTGTTGGGTCACAACATCCCCATCTTCCCAGATTGTGTCCTTCTACTGTAATTGTACAGGTACTGGGTGACGGCTTTCTCCTGGTTTAGCAGGCGAGAGAACATGAGCAGGGTGGAATTCCAGCGAGTCGAGCTATCACAAATGAGGCGTCTCACCGGCAAGTTGTTTCTACGCTGAATGTCCGCAAAGCGTGCCATGACCGTGTAAGACCGCCTGAAATGCCCACACAACTTCCTGGCCTGCTTCAGGACGTCCTCTAAGCCTGGGTACTTGGACACAAATCTTTGCACGACCAGATTCAGCACATGTGCCATGCAGGGTACATGTGTCAGCTTTCCCAAATTCAACGCAGAAATGAGATTGCTGCCGTTGTCCCACACCACGTTGCCGATCTCCAGCTGGTGCAGGGTCAGCCATTGCTCCACCTGTTTGTTAAGAGCAGCCAGGAGAGCTGCTCCAGTGTGACTCTACGCTTTTAGGCAAGACATGTATAAGATGGCGTGACACCGTCGTACCTGGCATGCAACATAGGCCCTGGGGTGCGGGGGCTGTGTAGCAGGAGAGGAGATCGCGGCACCAGCCAAGGAGGAGGAGGAGGTTGACGACAGCGAAGAGGATGTAGCAGGCGGAGAGGAGGTGGCAGGAGGCCTGCCTGCAAGCCGTGGAGGTGTGACAAGTTGGTCGGCTGCGCAGCCACGTACTCCCTGCTTGCTGCCATCGGTCACCAGGTTGACCCAATGGGCTGTGTACGTAATGTAGCGGCCCTGCCCGTGCTTGGCAGACCAGGCATCTGTGTTCAGGTGGACCCTTGACCCAACGCTCTTCGCAATAGATGACACCACTTGCCGCTCAACTGCACGGTACAGTTTGGGTATGGCCTTTTGTGAAAATAATTTCGGCCTGGTATCTTCCACTGCGGTGTCCCAATGGCCACAAATTTACGGAAAGCCTCTGACTCCATCAGCTTGTATGGTAATAGCTGGCGAGCTGATAGTTCCGCCACGCCAGCTGTCAGACACCGGGCAAGAGGGTGACTGGCAGACATTTGCTTCTTACGCTCAAATACTTCCTTTACTGACAGCTGGCTACTGCTGTGGGCAGAGGAGAAGGAACCGCTCAAGGGCAGAGTCGGTGTGGAGGAGGGTGGCTGTGAAGGTGCAAGGGAGAAAGTGGCTGAAGAAGATGATGCACCTGAAGGAGGAAGAGGAAAAGGAGGCTGACTTGTCTTTTGGGTGCTGCTTTTTCTCAGGTGTTCTTGCCATAGCTGTTTGTGCCTTTTCTCCAGGTGCCTTCGTAAGGCACTTGTCCCTACGTGAGAGTTGGCCTTTCCACGGCTCAATTTTTGCTGGCAGAGACAACAGATGGCTTTGCTCCGATCTGAGACACACATGTTAAAAAATTTCCAAACCGCTGAGCCACCCTGGGGTGATGGCGCTACGGTGGCATCAGCAGCTGACGTTGAAGGGCATGTTGGCTGGGTGTCCATAGCTGGTGATACATGGCACCAGACACTTCCCCCAGCTGTTTCTGAGGATGAGCTCCCTCTGCTTCTATCGTGGACTCGTCTCCTCCTACTCCTCTCTGACTCCCCCTCTGAACTGTCCCCCTGGTCATCTCCTCTATTGGGAACATACGTGGCATCCATATAATCGTCATCATAATCCTCCTGCCCAGCTTCGCTTTCCTCAGACACCTCCACAACTGCACCAACACCAGGTGGTCCATCATCCCCCTCCTTACACGTTACGTCCATACTATCGCCACCTAACTCAGACGTATGAGGTGGTGTACCTCCGCCTTCTTTTTGTTGTTGCAGTAGTGGCTGTGAATCAGTGATTTCACTACCACCAAGAGGCCTCCCAGCCTAAGCCCTGGCACCCAATCACAGAAGGGAACCCTGGCCAGCCCCCCTGTATAGTAAGGAGGGCTGGCATGATGAGACAGGTCGTCCTTGCTTGTGTGGCTGGCTGGCTGCTCACTGACAGACTTGCTCCAGTGCTGTTGGCTTAGCAAGTGCTGTATACAGTGATAAACCTAAAGCTTTGAGTGCTAAACACCTTCACTACACTATTGTTCTATTGTTTTTTTTAGCTAGCTAGCTTGTAATTGTTTGATTTCATTCACTCAGTTAGGTCCTGTCTGTGTCTGTGTGTGCTGTGCAGGCCAGCAGGACAGTATAGGGAATAGGAGGATTACTGTGTTATTGTGTTGTAGTTAGTACTGCAGTTAGTTGTTATGGTGCGTTCCTTCACTCGATTTCCCGCTCGATTCCCGTCGACTCGATTATTTCCTACATGTCCGATTTGCATTTTGATAGATCGTTAGGTCGATTTGCATGTAAAGTATGCCAAATTGACTTTACGATCCATCGAAACGCAAATCGGACATGTCGGAAATAATCGAGTCGACGGGAATCGAGCGGGAAATCAAGTGCGGGAACGCACCGTGTGTATTCACCATTAGACAGATAGTGTGCACTGTCTGTCCTCTACTCTGTGGTCTGTCACTCCGTGCTGATTTGATTTAAAGTCCAACCCCGATTTTATTAAAGTAAAAGTACCCCACATTTTATTAAAGTAAAAGTACCCCACATCGTCTGCTGGCACCAGCAGCTGGGGGAGGGGCAGCAAGGGCAAGAGGACAGGGAGCAACACTACGGCCACCCTCAGTGTCAGTGTCGACCCCAGCGGGCAGCCTACCCTCAGTCAGTGAGCTTTTTGCTCCAGGCGCCACGATTGAACTCAGGGCTGTTAGCCGCAAGGAGTTTGAGGAGGATGTTCTGGGTTTTGAGGAGGGATGAGCATGAGGAGTTTAAGAGGCTGAAGCAAGCTGGCGCTGGCTCCCACTGCCACGGTGCCACAGGCCACTGCTGCTGATACCACCACCTATAATTGCGGTGTCATTTTTTGGAGGTGTCTGGGCTGAAAACTGTCATGTCCCAGTTGTGCGGTTGGACTTTGAACACAATGTGGGCTGCACGACCGTCGACCGCTGTCTGGAACCTATCCTGATGTTAATAATTTACAGGCCCCTTTTTTTTTTCAATTTATGTTAACAAAATGATAAAGCAATGTTTCCCTTTAAAAAAAACATGATGCTACATGCATCATTTACAATAAAAAACCCTTCTTAAAGCTATTTAAAGGGCACTTCCATTTTTTCTATCCGGGTACCCGAATAGGTCGGGTACCCGCTGGTAATTTATCCGAATTCACTCGGATAACCACAAGGTCGGATCCGGATACCCGGATCCGGTTATCTGAGTACCCGAATCCGGATCCGGGCGGGTATTAAAAAGTACTACCCGAGCAACCCTGCTAGTTATATGCAGTGAGCTGGGTTCACTCAACACAACAGGTAGTTATATGCAGTGAGCTGGGTTCACTCAACAATAAAGGTAGTTAGATGCAGTGAGGTGGGTTCACTCAACACAAAAGGTAGTTATATGCAGTGAGGTGGGTTCACTGAACAGTAAAGGTAGTTATATGCAGTGAGCTGGGTTCACTCAACACAAAAGGTAGTTAGATGCAGTGAGCTGGGTTCACTCAACAATAAAGGTAGTTAGATGCAGTGAGGTGGGTTCACTCAACACAACAGGTAGTTAGATGCAGTGAGGTGGGTTCACTCAACACAACAGGTAGTTATATGTAGTGAGGTGGGTTCACTCAACAGTAAAGGTAGTTAGATGCAGTGAGGTGGGTTCACTCAACACAACAGGTAGTTAGATGCAGTGAGCTGGGTTCACTCAACAGTAAAGGTAGTTATATGCAGTGAGCTGGGTTCACTCAACACAACAGGTAGTTAGATGCAGTGAAGTGGGTTCACTCAACACAAAGGTAGGTATATGCAGTGATGAGGTGGGTTAAGTAAACACAACAGGTACTAGTAGGTATATTCAGTACTGGGTAGTACAATGTGCAGCTCCCTGTCACACACACAGGTAGTCACTGAATGTGCTGGGCTGCTGGCAGTGGCACACACACAGTATGAATTAGCAAGGCTGTGTATGCAACAAAAGTGTCAGTGACACACAGAAAAAAGAAAACAAAAAGAACAGGATTAGCTCTGAAAAGAGCTGTTGAGGGGTGCTATTAAAGCAATAATAATCAGCCAGGAGCAAGCTAAGAAGCCAAGAACCTAACTAATCTTTCCCTAGGAGGAGATCTGCAGCAGCTCGCCCTAGTCTGTCTAATAGCAGGCAAACGAGTGAGTGTAATGGCCGGCGAGCATGCCTTATATAAGGGGGGGGGGGCTCCAGGGCTTAGTGTAGCCTGATTGGCGACAATGTGCCTGCTGACTGTGATGCAGAGGGTCAAAGTTGACCCTCATAGTGCATTATGGGGTGAACCGAACTTCCGCAAAAGTTCGCCTTCCTCAGGCGAATGCGAGCCACCAAAGTTCGCCTGGAACCGTTCCCTGGCGAACCGTTCGCTACATCTCTATACATGACTTATTAGTACAAAATAATCTTATTTCTCAGCATCAACATGGGTTTACTAAAGACATGTCCTGTTTGACTAACATGCTCAGCTATTACGAGGTAGTGAACGCTAATGTGGATATTGGGAATGCTGTAGATGTGATATACTTGGACTAAATTGCAAAGGCCTTTGACACTGTTCCACACAAAAGTCTGGTGCAAAAGTTGAGGATGCAAGGACTGGGGAAGAGTCTGTGTGCATGGATAGGGAACTAGCTAATGGACAGAAAACAAAGAGTTGTGGTCAATGGATCATACTCAAAATTGGTGACTGTTAGCAGTGGGGTCCCACAGGGGTCTGCACTGTGTTATGCCACATAGTAGTATTAAAGCTGCACTTTCCCTGCTACCTTTCTTACATTAAGCATACATTTCAGCTATTTGTTATCATTGTATGCTGATCAGCTTGTGTATACATAATGATACAGCAGCCAATGGTTTCAAAAACCCAGTTGTATTGTTTTGGGAAAGGCCTGGTTTGTCTTCGGAAAGGTAACTTGACCACAAATTGCTGGTTTGAACCCATTTAGTACACATTAGAAAACAATTATATATTTTCATTATTCTGGTTGAACTCGATATACTGGTTGAACTCGATGGACGTATGTCTTTTTTCAACCAAAATAACTATGTAAAAAATATTCTGCTAAGGTGTGATCTTCAAGAGGAGGATGGGTGGCTGTGTTATCTTTGATCTAATATTGTACCTTTAATATGTGTTGATTTTGGTAGGTTCCCAAGAATAAGTCTGGAATTGCTCATAATTTATCCAGGCAAAGAAGGGTAGGATGTTTTGGGAACAATGGTTAGGTATTGCTCAATGTTCCTTGTTTTTGTGCAGATTGACGGTTAATCTGATGCTATGTACCTGTGCAGAACAGTACTTTGATGTATCAAAGATGAGCACCCACAACCAGGAATTTTGGGCCTTTACGGGCTTCCGTCCCAACAAATTAGTTCAAGTGATTTGATGTCCATAGGCCTTTCAGTTTGAGTGAACAGTACACATTTTCTGCCCAGTACCTTCCACTGTGGTGTCCCATTTGCAATAAATTTCTTAAGGCCTCAGACTCCACCAGCTTGTATGGTAAAAGCTGGCGGGCTAACAGTTCAGACAAGCTAGTTGTCAGATGCCGGGCAAGGGGGTGACTCTGAGACATTGGCTTCTTCCACTCAAAAACTTCCTTGACAGATGCCTGACTGTGGGCAGATGATGTGCAGAAACTGCTCAAGGTGAGAGGCGGCGGAGTGGAGGGTGGTTGAGAGGGTGCAAGGACAGCAGAGGTTGACGTGGCTGAAGATGCTGGACCAGAAGGAGGAGATTGGTTTTGAGTTTGTGTGCTGCTTTTCCTGATGTGTTCATCCCATAGGTGTTTGTGTTTTGAGATCATTTGCCTTAGCAAAGCTGTTGTCCCTAGGTGGCTCTCGGACTTCCCACAACTCAGTTTCCTTTGGCAGAGGTTGTAAATGGCATTTCTGTTATCTTCGGCAGACACATCCAAAAAATACCGCACTGGTGAGCAGGGGCGCCTCTGGCCATTTTGTCACTCCAGGCGAGGAAATCCCCCCATTAAAATAATCACAATTCTGCAGCATTTCACCAGAAAATAATCGTATTACAGAAGTGGTTCCATGCAATACTACAAGCCGTCGATCTACCACCTCTATACTAATGTTGGGCGAACATCTAGATGTTCGGGTTCGGGCCGAACAGGCCGAACATGGCCGCGATGTTCGGGTGTTCGACCCGAACTCCGAACATAATGGAAGTCAATGGGGACCCGAACTTTTGTGGTTTGTAAAGCCTCCTTACATGCTACATACCCCAAATTTACAGGGTATGTGCACCTTGGGAGTGGGTACAAGAGGAAAAAATTTTTAGCAAAAAGAGCTTATAGTTTTTGAGAAAATCGATTTTAAAGTTTCAAAGGGAAAACTGTCTTTTAAATGCGGGAAATGTCTGTTTTCTTTGCACAGGTAACATGCTTTTTGTCGGCATGCAGTCATAAATGTAATACATATAAGAGGTTCCAGGAAAAGGGACCGGTAATGCTAACCCAGCAGCAGCACACGTGATGGAACAGGAGGAGGGTGGCGCAGGAGGAGAAGGCCACGCTTTGAGACACAACAACCCAGGCCTTGCATGAGGACAAGAAGCGTGCGGATAGCATGCTTTGTACCACCATGCAGTCATAAATGTAATAAAGATAAGTGGTTCAATAAACAGGGACCACGCGGCAACGCTAACCCAGCAGCAGCACACGTGATGGAACAGGAGGAGGCGCAGGAGGAGAAGGCCACGCTTTGTGAGACACAACAACCCAGGCCTTGCATGAGGACAAAAAGCGTGCGGATAGCATGCTTTGTACCGCCATGCAGTCATAAATGTAATAAAGATAAGAGGTTCCATAAACAGGGACCGGCAACGCTAACCCAGCAGCAGCAGCAGCCGCAGCACACGTGATGGAACAGGAGGAGGTGCAGGAGGAGAAGGCCACGCTTTGTGAGACACAACAACCCAGGCCTTGCATGAGGACAAAAAGCGTGCGGATAGCATGCTTTGTACCGCCATGTAGTCATAAATGTAATAAAGATAAGAGGTTCCATAAACAGGGACCGGCAACGGTAACCCAGCAGCAGCAGCAGCAGCAGCACACGTGATGGAACAGGAGGAGGCGCAGGAGGAGAAGGCCACGCTTTGTGAGACACAACAACCCAGGCCTTGCATGAGGACAAAAAGCGTGCGGATATAGCAGCAATGCTTTTTGCCGCCATGCAGTCATAAATGTAATACAGATGAGAGGTTCAATAAACAGGGACCGGAAACGCTAAACCATCCCAGATGTTCATCGGTCATGTTACTTGGTTGGGGTCCTGGAGTGTTGCGTAGTCGTTTCCAATCCAGGATTGATTCATTTTAATTTGAGTCAGACGGTCTGCATTTTCTGTGGAGAGGCGGATACGCCGATCTGTGATGATGCCTCCGGCAGCACTGAAACAGCGTTCCGACAACGCTGGCTGCCGGGCAAGCCAGCACCTCTATTGCGTACATTGCCAGTTCGTGCCAGGTGTCTAGCTTCATGCCCGGTTTCAGGTCCAGCGGTGCCAGCCACAAATCCGTCTGTTCCTTTATTCCCCTCCAAATTTTCTCCCCTGTGTGCTGCTTATCCCCAAGGCAGATCAGCTTCAGCAACGCTTGCTGACGCATGCCAACAGCTGTGCTGCACTGCTTCCACGATCCTACTGCTGCTGGTGCTGGGTTAGCATTTCCGGATGAGGTACAGCTTTGAGATGCGTTGGAGGAGAAGGAGTCAGAGAGGTAGGTGCTGCTGTTGTTATCCAGCTGTTTGCGGCGTGGGCAACACCCGCGCCGTAGCAGGTGAGGAATCGCTGCCAGGCTCCACAAGGTTCACCCAGTGCGCGGTAAGGGAGATGTATCGACCCTGGCCGAACGCACTCGTCCAGGTGTCAGTGGTGAGGTGAACCTTGCAGGCAACGGCATTCTTCAAGCTTCGGGTTATTTAGCTGACCACGTGCTCATGCAACTCAGGCACTGCAGAGCGCGCAAAGTGGTAGCGGCTGGGAACCACGTAACGTGGGATGGCCACTGACATCATGCCCTTGAAGCTGTTTGTCTCCACCACTCGATATGGCAGCATTTTGCAGGCCAGAAGCTTGGCTATGCTGGCTGGCTGTTACTGCCACGGCCCGGGGGTCATTTGCTGGCAATTTCCTCTTGCGCTCAAACATCTCAGAGACAGACAACTCAACCGTAGCGCTGCACACCGAAGGGCTGTTGGTTGTTGTGTTTGATGAACACTGGGAGACCTCATGATAATGGTAGAGCCTACTCCCCCCTTATTATACCACTACTTTGATTACACACACATATTGTCCCCTTCACTTATCCTAATAATAAATACGCGGACTACTTGACTTTGGAATAATTTAAGGCCATAGCAGCCCAACTTTTATTAAGCCCAATTAACAATAAACCAAACACATCATATAAGGAACAATAAATCACTATATCAAACAATCCACAGAGAGCTGGGGTACAGGGGTCCGGAGGTAACCGACTGGAGTATCAAAACAACCCCCGCGTGACATGCAGCCTTGTAACCGGCCCCCAGCCGCGAGCCCCGGCTCGGGGACAGCTGCATGCCCCAAAGTCATCTTTTCTTGTCGTGCTCTTAAGCAAACCGGATTTTGCCCCGCGGCAAATCCGCTTCCAAACGTAACCACCCTCCGGATCCCCCTTTTATCCCTCCGCTGCCATGACAATCGAAACCTAAAGGAAGTAAACAGAAAACATACAGGGAGGGAGGGAGGGAGCTTCTTCTTCCTCTACACTAACGGACTGCCCCGCCCCCTTCCCTTGCCGCCTTACCCAGCAGACCCCTGCTTCCCTCTCCGCCCAGCCTGGAACACACCCACCTCCTTAACCCTCTAATCCCCAGGGGAAGAACGGCTACCCCATCATGCTGGGCCCTGCGCATACGCTGGCTCCAGCTCCAGGCCCTTACTTGATAATGGTAGAGCCTACTCCCCCCTTATTATACCACTACTTTGATTACACACACATATTGTCCCCTTCACTTATCCTAATAATAAATACGCGGACTACTTGACTTTGGAATAATTTAAGGCCATAGCAGCCCAACTTTTATTAAGCCCAATTAACAATAAACCAAACACATCATATAAGGAACAATAAATCACTATATCAAACAATCCACAGAGAGCTGGGGTACAGGGGTCCGGAGGTAACCGACTGGAGTATCAAAACAACCCCCGCGTGACATGCAGCCTTGTAACTGGCCCCCAGCCGCGAGCCCCGGCTCGGGGACAGCTGCATGCCCCAAAGTCATCTTTTCTTGTCGTGCTCTTAAGCAAACCGGATTTTGCCCCGCGGCAAATCCGCTTCCAAACGTAACCACCCTCCGGATCCCCCTTTTACCCCTCCACCACGAAAGGCATGAACCCTTATGCCCTTGAGGCCCCCAACCTCAAAGCTCTCTGTATCCCCTCCTCAATCCCGAGAGCCCACAAGTCCGTTCCAATTTCGTTGAGGTGTACCCCATCTCTTCGGAGAAACACGCCAGTGTCTTCTTCCAACTCCATGTGCCTGATGGCTAACCCACCATTTCGCACAAAAAATCTTCCCACCTCCTTGTTTAGCTTAATCCTAGCCTTATTCACCTTTATAACTGAATTCGCCAACCTCCAATATTCCCTGGCCACGACATCAGACCACACTAGGATCGCTTCTGGAAATACGGAATTGATCCTCAGAAAATCAAACTTGATTTCCTTAATGATGATCCGAGTGGACCTGGAGGCAAGGTCATTGCCCCCAACATGAAGCACTAAGATGTCCGGAGCCCTGTCCAATCTTGCCAACCTATGCAGCTCTGGCAGCAAGCCAGGCCACACCATTCCTGGGAAACCCAACCAGCGGATACAAACCTGATCCCGGGGAAATCCCAACTGGCGACCTTCGGGCCTTACATCAGCCCTTCTGGCGCCCCTGCTCACATAAGAGTGGCCGACGATCCAAACATGAATCGGAGAACCTGCAACAAGAAAAAACGAGCTGACAGCAACAACTCTTGTAGTCGGCCGCCCCCTCTCCCCCCCCCCCCTACATTAAATGGGGTCTAATGTATGATTTATAGCGCAGTGATTCCCAGCGACCAATGCGCTTGATAACCTCCTCCCCTAAACCCCAGCGGGACGCCTCAGTAGCCGCACCAATTCTGAAGGAGTGGGAGGCGAACTCGGAATGCGGAAGACCCAATGAACGTAAACATTTGCGAAATAACACCACAAACTGGAATCTTGACAGGGGAATGCCATCCTGATGCACCAAAAATACCGTAGCCTGGGAAGGCCGACCTGCCTGAAACCCAGCCACGTTCGCGTGCGGGCATAAAGGCCCGCCTACCGGAAAAAGAGTAATAGACCTGCCCCTGCCCGCCTGGTCGGTTTTAGAGCGTGGCAGATGAATAACCAAGGAGTCGCCGTGTACCGTGACATGCTTTGCGAGGATGCCTCCCACTCCTGCCTTACTGTGACTCACCAGCTCACTAATCCTAAAAGCCCCCAAAAAAGCAAGGACAAATGCTGTTCTAAATAAACCCACCTCATAAGTGGACGAGCATATCCCAGGGAGAACTCCTACCAGCCTGCCCAGCAAATCAAACGTGACCGGGCGCCTGGCCTCCCTGCGCACAGCCCCTACTCGATAACCCTTTAACGCCTGTCGAACCCTGAAATCCTTTGTAACATCCGTAAGCCCCCTAATCTTGAACCAAAACGCCAACGCCGATAATTTCTTCGCCACCACAGAAGCCCCAATCCCTTCCACGAAATTATTCCCTAAAAAATACAATAACAAGCACAGCCTGTCCTCATCGGAATTGCAGCCCCCCACCTGCGCCGTCAAAGCGTCCCACGTGTTCCATATTACCGTGTACGCTGCTGATGACGACGCCGATAACGACCTCCCAATCATGCAGGAAACGGCCCGAAGGGAATCTTCCACGCCGTGGATGGGCAAGGAACCCCACGCTCTTCTGCCGTGGGAGCCGCAGCCCGGAACCTGTCCCACTGAAAACGAGAAAGGGCATCAGCAATCACGTTGTCGACCCCCGGTATATGAACAGCAAACAAATACGTATTCAACCGCAGGCATTCCAACACCAGCTGCCGCAGTAGGCGTATAACCGGGAGAGAGGATGCCGAGCAACTATTGATCGCCATCACCACTCCCATGTTGTCGCAATGAATTCTCACTCGTTTGTTCGTCAACTGCTGACCCCATACTTGTAGTGCCACTACTATGGGGAACAATTCCAACAGGACCAAGTTGGAGGTGAAGCCTGCCTCAATCCACGAAGCATCCCACGGGGCCGCACACCACTGCCCCGCCAGGAACGCCCCGAAGCCCTGGGAGCCCGACGCGTCGGTGAACAAATCTAAATCCCCGTTACTCACCGTTTCCTGCATCCAAAAGGCCCTGCAATTGAATTCTGCCAGAAATGTAAGCCACACTTTCAGGTCCGCCCGCAGCTCCGCAGTCATCCGAATGCGGTGATGCGAGGCGGACACTCCTGCTGTTGCCAAGGATAACCGCCTGCAGAATATCCGCCCCATGGGCATAATCCTGCAGGCGAAGTTCAACTTCCCCACCAGTGATTGCACCTCCCTCAAAGTAACCTTCTTGCTCCTGAAAACAGCCAAAATGGACTCCCTGAGGTCATCCACCTTGTCTTGTGGCAAACTGCATTCCATAGATACCGTATCAATGGTAATGCCCAAGAACTTCAATGCTGTAGCTGGCCCCTCCGTCTTCTCCTCCGCCAATGGAACCCCGAAACGCTCGCAAACATGCCGCATAGTGGCCAGCACGTAGGCGCAATCGGGAGAATTCGCCGCCCCCATGAACAAAAAATCATCCAAGTAATGGATGACTGATTGAACATCCGACACATCCTTCACCACCCATTCCAAGAAACTACTGAACCGTTCAAAATATGCGCAGGAAATGGAGCACCCCATGGGAAGACACCTATCCACGAAATACTCACCTTTCCAAAAACATCCCAATAACCTAAAACTAGACGGGTGCACCGGGAGCAACCTAAAAGCGGACTCAATGTCTGTCTTCGCTAAAAGTGCGCCCTGACCCAAACGCCTAACCCAGCTCAAAGCCTCGTCAAACGACGTGTAAACAACTGACACGTCATCGCTGGACAAACCATCATTAACCGACGAGCCACGAGGAAAGGATAAATGGTGAATCAAACGGAAGGATCCCGGATCCTTCTTCGGGACCACCCCTAACGGTGATACCACTAGGTCCTCCAATGGACAGGATTGGAAAGGGCCCGCTAATCGACCTGCAACAACCTCTTTTTCTAACTTTTTATCAACAACTTCAGGGCGATCATTTGCGGACTTCAAATTCCGAAAGGGGGGTACTGAACGCAACGAACAACTGCTCGGGATCACAAAACCTTCCTCAAAACCTAAACTCAAAAACTCCGCCACCTCCCCTTTAGGATACCGTCTTAGAAACCCCGCCACCCTCACTGGCGTCGTCCCTTTTGTACCCAGAATCGGAGGACTTGTTCTTTTTCTGTTTGTAACACTTTGCCGCAGCATGCGAGCCTCCGCAATAGGAGCACTCATGTTTAAAGCGGCAGGAGTGCCCGAAACGACAGGACCCTTCATTGTACTGCCAACAAACCCCTTTTCCTCTATTTGCTGGCTGGGTGCCTGAAGCCGACCCGCTGCCCGACCCGAGAAAGGACTGAGGGCCCCTGGTAGGAATCATCAGCCGCATCCACAGGGTAATGTCCTTGTGGTCCCACCGGACCTCCGGACGCACCGCTTTCGTTTGCCGAAATTGTTCATCGTAACGCAACCATGCGTTACCCCCGTACGACCGACAGGCTTCCCCAATGGAGTCCATATACCCGAACAAAGCAGAACAGTGTTCCGGTTGCCTTTCCCCAATCACACTTGCCAGAGTCGAGAACGCCTGAAACCAATTCTGGAAAGTGCGTGGTATTAACCTATACCTCCGCTCCTCCTCTCTTTTCTTTTCATCTGGCTTCCCCTTATCTAAATTAAACTTCTCAAGGGGCAGCAACGAGAATATCTCGATATACTCCCCTCTCCAAATACGCTCCTTCACCTCCTGTTTCAAATGAGAACCCAGGAGGCCATTAAAACAAACGTACAATTCTGCATGCGCCGCATCCGCCAACCGCACCTGACCCGCCCCATGGGAACTTGCCAATTCGCTCGCAACAACCTGCGTCTGTACCGCGACCTCGGCCTGAACCCCGACCGCTCCTAACCCCACAGGGGGTGCTACCTGAACCACCCCTTGTGCTAGTGGCACCAAACTAGGGGGAGCTGCCGCTGCTGGGGGAACGGTGGGAACCCCAGACCCCACACCCGGAATCACCAACCCTGGGACCGGAGGGGCCCACGCCCCCACCGGTGACCCCTGTGACCCTGCGAAGAGAGACCCCACGGGACCCCCCGATACTATTGGCCCACCCAGCACCCCTTGGGCCTGCCCACCTTGTGGTTGCTCACCTGGTCTGGGAACCCCACCCACACCCCCTGGACCACCCCCACACATACCCCACAGCAAAGAGGCTAACGCTTTAACAGCCGCTAAACCGGCCTCACCTGGCTGCTCTGGACGCAAGTCCCCGCCAGCCGTCACTCCGGATCCTTCCGTTGCGTCCACGACATCCTCCTCCTCCGATTCTTCCACCGGCGTAGAGCTACCCCTGGCCGCCTGGCCACTGGGGTGGTGGTGACGCTGCTGGGCCTGCTGTCCCCTCGTTTCCTGGCCTCTCTTGCCTTGTGCTGCCTTGGAGGATTTTCCTGTCCTGCCCCCGCTGCTGGAGGTCTTGCCCCCTCCACTACCCGGACGGGCCGCCGCCGCTTTGGAGGTAGCGGCGCCCGCAGTGTGGGTGTCCTTCTGCTGGGCCCTCTTAGTCTGGCGCGCCGCGCGGGGACTAATGGCCGCATGTCCTGGAGGCGAAGCTGCCCGTCTGCTGGCGGAGGAACCGGATGTCCCTTCTCCTGGAGAGCCTTGCCGGTGTGTGGGATTCCTCCCGCCCGACCCGCGCGACCCAGCGGAAGATCGCTTAGCGGGGGGTGGCGGAGGGTCCCGGGGGGGGGCTCCCTGCGCGGCGTTGCGCTCTGCTCTGGGGTTCTGGGCTAAGCCGCTCCGGCGGCCGGGACAATCTCCTCTCCTCACCTTGCTCGGCGGGGGCACTGGGCGCAGCAGCCGCTGGCGGCTCACTGGACACCACAGTCCCCGTAGAAGTGCCCACATCCATTGCTGCCAACTGAAGCTGGACCCAGGAAGGGCCCCTTGATGCAGCCTCTGCCCGGATTTTTGCAACAAGCTGCTCCAGGGTCTCCATTGCTAGCTTCTTCTTCCTCTACACTAACGGACTGCCCCGCCCCCTTCCCTTGCCGCCTTACCCAGCAGACCCCTGCTTCCCTCTCCGCCCAGCCTGGAACACACCCACCTCCTTAACCCTCTAATCCCCAGGGGAAGAACGGCTACCCCATCATGCTGGGCCCTGCGCATACGCTGGCTCCAGCTCCAGGCCCTTACTAGAGCACTAGTCCGGAAAGTGACAGTGTCAGCATCGTCTGATGTTTGTGAATGTTGTGAACCACGCAATGGCTGGGCTACTGCTGCTGCTGAGGCGGGTCTGGTGGTGAGTCTGGTGAACCCAAGGGAGGCAGTGTTGCTGGTGGTACCCTGTCCTGCCGCGTTTGCCCACAGAGTGGGATGTTTGGATAGAATGTGGCGGCTCATGCTGGTGGTGGAGAGGTTGTTAATACTTTTCCCCCTGCTCAGGCGGGTCTTGCACACCTTGCAAATCGCCATGGTAACATCCTCAGTGCAGTCTTCAAAGAAAGCCCAGACTTTAACTGGCTGAGGACTCGGACCTCGTGCGTGATGTGCTGGTGCTGCTTAACCCACTGCTGGACGCTTGAGAGGTCATCCAAGTAATTATCTGGTCCTGTTCTTTTGGATCTGTGAGGGTTGTTGTCCTGGACAACATGGGCGGTATTGAGTGGGTTTTCTTGGGTGCTCCCCTGTGGCCTGTACGTGAACCGTCAGGGGAAACACCTCTTCCCTTGCCCCTCCCTCTTTCACCGGATTTCTTCCTCATTTCACTTATCCTTAAAGTACACGCTGACTGGCAGCAGTACAGTGGCAGTACAGAAATGCTATACAGTGGTGGGTGAGCGGTGTACCACTATTGTCAGCAGCGACACAGAGCACAATGCTATACAGTGGCGGGTGAGCGGTGTACTACTGTTCCCAGCAGACACAGAGTGGAAGTAAACACAATGCTATATAGTGTGGCTGAGCCGTGTACACAGAGTGGCATTAAACACAATGCTATATAGTCTGCTATATAGTCACCCCGAACAGGGTGATGTTCTGCAGAACCCGAACAGTGGCAAACACTGTTCGCCCAACACTACTGGGAGGGAACGCAGATTTTAGTACCTAAACACACGATACAACATGTTTTCCGGGGTCGGACTCTGAGGCACATACAGATGGTCCCGATCATCATCCTCATCATACAACTCTTCTCCTGAGTCTGACCCACCCACCACCTCTGCCACCCCAACATCCCCAGACACAGACCCCTCATCGTCCTCAACATTAACTTGGGATGCTGGCCTGAGCCAGACCTTCTCCTCCACATCAGGCCCCATCATCTCCTCAATGGCAGCCCTCATTAATCGCTCTGGCGACGGACTGATGGACACAACGTTCTCCTCCGGGGAGGGCTGCTGCTGACCACTGGCTGCTGGGGTGGATGTTATAGCTTGCGTGGGGCGTTGGCTGTTGCTGTTGTTGGGAGTGCTGCTCACAGCGGAGGTCTCTGGGGAACTCATGTTGAGCTCATATAGTGGTTGACGGTGAGTGGAGTATTACTGATCCCAGCAATATACACACTGACTGGCAGAGTACGCAATGCTATATAGTGTGGCTGAGCGGTGTACACAGAGTGGCAGTAAACACAATGCTATATAGTCTGGCTGAGCGAGCGGTGTACTACTGTTCCCAGCAGAATCAGAGTGGCAGTAAACAATGGTATATAGTCTGGCTGAGCGGTGTACACAGAGTGTCAGTAAACAATGGTATATAGTCTGGCTGAGCGAGCGGTGTACTACTGTTCCCAGCAGAATCAGAGTGGCAGTAAACAATGGTATATAGTCTGGCTGAGCGGTGTACACAGAGTGTCAGTAAACAATGGTATATAGTCTGGCTGAGCGGTGTACACAGAGTGTCAGTAAACAATGGTATATAGTCTGGCTGAGCGGTGTACACAGAGTGGCAGTAAACACAATGCTATATAGTCTGGCTGAGCGAGCGGTGTACTACTGTTCCCAGCAGAATCAGAGTGGCAGTAAACAATGGTATATAGTCTGGCTGAGCGGTGTACACAGAGTGTCAGTAAACAATGGTATATAGTCTGGCTGAGCGGTGTACACAGAGTGTCAGTAAACAATGGTATATAGTCTGGCTGAGCGGTGTACACAGAGTGGCAGTAAACACAATGCTATATAGTCTGGCTGAGCGAGCGGTGTACTACTGTTCCCAGCAGAATCAGAGTGGCAGTAAACAATGGTATATAGTCTGGCTGAGCGGTGTACACAGAGTGTCAGTAAACAATGGTATATAGTCTGGCTGAGCGGTGTACACAGAGTGTCAGTAAACAATGGTATATAGTCTGGCTGAGCGGTGTACACAGAGTGGCAGTAAACAATGGTATATAGTCTGGCTGAGCGGTGTACACAGAGTGGCAGTAAACACAATGCTATATAGTCTGGCTGAGCGAGCGGTGTACTACTGTTCCCAGCAGAATCAGAGTGGCAGTAAACAATGGTATATAGTCTGGCTGAGCGGTGTACACAGAGTGTCAGTAAACAATGGTATATAGTCTGGCTGAGCGGTGTACACAGAGTGTCAGTAAACAATGGTATATAGTCTGGCTGAGCGGTGTACACAGAGTGGCAGTAAACACAATGCTATATATTCTGGCTGAGCGAGCGGTGTACTACTGTTCCCAGCAGACACAGAACAGTAAACAGAATGCTATATAGTGTGGCTGAGCGAGCGGTGTACCACTATTCCCAGCAGACACAGAACAGTAAACAGAATGCTATATAGTGTGGTTGAGCGAGCGGTGTACCACTATTCCCAGCAGACACAGAACAGTAAACAGAATGCTATATAGTGTGGCTGAGCGAGCGGTGTACCACTATTCCCAGCAGACACAGAACAGTGAACAGAATGCTATATAGTGTGGCTGAGCGAGCGGTGTACCACTATTCCCAGCAGACACAGAACAGTAAACAGAATGCTATATAGTGTGGCTGAGCGAGCGGTGTACCACTATTCCCAGCAGACACAGAACAGTAAACAGAATGCTATATAGTGTGGCTGAGCGAGCGGTGTACCACTATTCCCAGCAGACACAGAACAGTAAACAGAATGCTATATAGTGTGGCTGAGCGAGCGGTGTACCACTATTCCCAGCAGACACAGAACAGTGAACAGAATGCTATATAGTGTGGCTGAGCGAGCGGTGTACCACTATTCCCAGCAGACACAGAACAGTAAACAGAATGCTATATAGTGTGGCTGAGCGAGCGGTGTACCACTATTCCCAGCAGACACAGAACAGTGAACAGAATGCTATATAATGTGGCTGAGCGAGGTACACAGAGTGGCAGTAAACAGAATGCTATATAGTGTGGCTGAGCAAGCGGTGTACTACTGTTCCCAGCAGCGACACAATGACAGGGGGGACCCTGGCTAGCGTGGCTGGAGCGCGAACTACCCTGCCTGCCTACCCAAAGCTAAACCCACAGACAAATGGCGGAGATATGACGTGGTTCGGGTATTTATTTACCCGAACCACGTGACAGTTCGGCCAATCAGAGCGCGTTCGGGTCCGAACCACGTGACCCGTTCGGCCAATCACAGCGCTAGCCGAACGTTCGGGGAACGTTCGGCCATGCGCTCTTAGTTCGGCCATGTGGCCGAACGGTTTGGCCGAACACCATCAGGTGTTCGGCCGAACTCGAACGTCACCCGAACAGGGTGATGTTCTGCAGAACCCGAACAGTGGCGAACACTGTTCGCCCAACACTACTCTATACCACTGTGTCCAATTGAAAAATGTACTGTTTGATCATAATTTTGTTACATTTTTGCAACGGATTCATTGATCGAAAGTATAATCGATGTGGGTGGTTGGTAATCACCAGATTCAATCCTAGTGAAAGAATCTGTCAGTAAAAATGAATGCATGTATTGACAGCTATAGGCTAGGGTTACTAATAATAAGATCGGGGTGATTAAATTGTGAGGGTAAGAGGTGGTGGGGGCCCTGGGGGTAAAGTAGAGAATGACAAGGAACATTTATATTGCATTTTTCTCTTGGTGGACTAAGGAGCTGCAGCCACTAAGACGCACTCTATAGGCAGTAGCAGTGTTAGGGAGTCTTGCCCAAGGTCTCTTACTGAATAGGTGCTGGCTTACTGAGCAGGAATAGCTGAGATCTGCTGAGGTTTGAACCCAGGTTGCCAGTGCCAGAGGCAGATCCCTTAACCATTACACTATCCAGAGAGAGGGGAGAAAAAAACTTTTATTTAGCTTTCCTGTATGACAAGAAGACAGACAGCACTAGGGGAAGGGGAAAGCAAAGGTTAATAAGGGAGAGAAGAGAAGTGGAGAGATACTGAGAGAGAGAGAGCAGAGAGCTTAGATAGTATTGCAGTCCCATATCTCACAGAGGCTATTTGCCTGTAATGTGACTCCTGTCCCTGCCAGTTTCTCACACAAGTCAAAAAGCAGCCATCTAGGGACAGTCGACAACTTTTCAAACTGTGTAATTCCTTATCTGCATAAGGCAAGCCTCCTCAGCCAGCCTAGTGCTTTACATTGCCTTATACAAGAAAAACCTCAATGCACCAGGCACTGTACCAGCAGCTTGGAGGAAAATCTCCAGCCGTTGCCCCCGGCCAGTCTGTTCTGGAATGTTTTGTACCTGCTTCCCAGAAAGACACTATCCTCCTCTGCTGATGTTTTCTTTTCGCGGTCATAAGGAGGGGCGGGACAGAAGTGAACAGACACACTCCCTAGATCCCGAGATAACAACTAATTAGGTAATGTCATACAAAGAGTTGTAGACAAAAGTTTTGTAGACTCCTTATGAGAGGCTGAGCAGCAGTTGCTTTCATTAGAACTTTTTATCTCCGCACCCCCAGTTTTCAGTCTCTAAGGACAGGAAAAATAAACTTGTTTCCCCCTGGAAGCACCCCCAGATAAATCTGCCGCTCCAGGCAGTTGGCTTATCAGCTGGTGCCTAGAGGCGCCTCTGCTGGTGAGCTTTGGAATGACAGTATTCTGGTGGCAGCAACAGCAGGCGTTGAAGGGCGAGTTGGTTGGCTGACCCCAGGTGCCAATACATGATGTCTGACAGTGCCTCTAGCTCTTTTTGATGAGCTCCCCCGCTAGTTACAACTCATCTCCTCCTCCTGTTTGACTCCCCATCTGAACTGTCCTCCTGTTCTTCATCTCTTCTTGCAGGCACCCACATGACATCCATGGACTCATCATCATCAACTGCTTCACTTGTATCAGACACCTCCAAAAAGGCATCAACAACAGATACTACATCATCATCCTCACACCTTACTTCCACTTCCATGTGTGTACTGATATCTGACTGAGACATATCACGTGGTGTGACATCCTTATCGCCTTCATCTTATGCCAATAATGGTTGTGCATCACTGAATTCATCACACGGGTGTGTGAAGAACTCCTGTGACATATAAAGTGCAGTAGCTATGGTGCTTGTGGTGGTGGTGTTGGCTGCCGGGCGCGTGGTGGTGGTAAGTTGTTGAGTGGTGCCCAAAGCTGAGCAGGAGGAGGACGGTGCATCAAGGAGGTTCCGTGCAGAAGCTGTAGAAGATGGGGTGTGCTGTGTAAGCCAGTCAACTACGTCCACAGAATTTTGGGGGTTGAGGGTTCATGCCCTCTGAAAACACAGGGCTTTCTTCCAGGGTTGCAGGAAATCACAGGAGCACGACCTCGAAGGACACTTGCAGTGTGGCCTGCCTCTGTCTCTGCCTGTCATTTTTTTATTGGGGTACTGTACATGCAACAAGTGAAAAGTAATGCAGTGGAGGTGCTACTGTACCTGCAACTGAATGTGGCAACAATAGCAGTAGTGTACACAGCTCTGGTTGTCAGTGGGCTGTATAATGTCACACATCGAGATATGCAATAGGTCAAACACAATATAGTGGTAAATAAGGCCCTGGAGTAGTAGTACTGTGATTATGTCTAAAGTGGCACACAATTATATCAGTAGTGGGCACAGCTCTGGGTGTCAGTGGGCAGTGTAGTTTCACACACCAAGATACACAATAATTCAAACACATTATAGTGATAACAGAGGCACTGGAGCAGTAGTGGTAGTACTCTGCTTGTGTAATATGGCACACAACTATATCACTAGAATTGGGCACAGGTGTGGGTCAGTGCCAGTGGGCTCTGTCTGTGGAGTATCAGACAAACACTGAAATATGCAACAGCTCAAACACAACACAGTGATAATAACAGAGGCCCTGGAGCAGTAGTGATAGTCAGGGCCGGATTTGTACTTTTTATCGCCCAAGGCCAACGATACTGGCTGTATGGTTGTTATCTCTGTGTGCCACAATGAGAATTCTCCTTACTTTCCATCATTGGATGTCACAGACAATAACTATTTTAGTAATATGTGTATAGATTATAAATTATGTTTTCCTTAAGAACTTTTATGTTATGATTGCCATCTCGTTAATGATGGAACCATTGTGTCACCATGAGAGTTAGGTTTATGTGTACCTGCAGAAAAGAGCTTACAGGTCTTGCAGGGACGAAACAAGTACAGGATAGAGAGTTCAAAGGTTAACTCTGTCTTTGTATATAGGGATGGCTGCATAGAACAGCTTTACTGCCCTTCACTGAGCCGCCCCTAAATTTCTGGTGCCCTAGGCCATGGCCTATGTTGCCTTGCCAGAAATCCGGCCCTGGTGATAGTACTCTGCTTGTGTTATGGGACATACAATTATATATCACTAGAAGTGGGATCAGGTGTGGGTCAGTGCCAGTGGGCTCTGGCTGTGGAGTATCAAACAGACACTGAGATATGCAACAGTTCAAACACAATACAGTGATAACAGAGGCCCTGGAGTACTATTCTGCTTGTGTCTAATGTGACAGACATTATGTATAGCCATGGCACCACCGCCAGGTGCCTTGGCCTACTCTGCTGCCTGCTGCCACACGCTACTGTTTATTGGACACAATGTGGGCTCCAAGACCACTGCCTGAAACCTCCTGGTATTGTTGTTGAGTTTTTTGTTTTCTTTACAGCTGTGGTCCCACCATTAGAGGTCACGGTCTATGCTGCTATCGCAAATTCCTTCTTCTTCTGCTGTTATAATTTCTTGGAATTATTGCTGTGGTACCATGGCCTACTCTTCAGCCATCCAGACACCAATTCCTCATCCACATATTTTTTTTAATATTGCTTTGGTAACACCTCCAGGTTCCATAGCCTTCTCTGCTACCAGCTAATATGTCTGCTATAATATAATAAGTTTAAGAAGAGCAAGACTGAATACAAAAAGAAGACAAAGAAGATTGAGGAGAAGTAGATGAAGATAAAAAAGAAGATTTAGAAGAAGAAGATGATTTAGAGGGAGAAGAAGATGATGATGATTTAGAAGAATAGGAAGATATAGAAGAAGAAAATTTAGGAGATGAAGATTTAAAACAAGAAGAATATTTAGAAGAAGAAAAAGAAGAAGAGGAAGAAGAAGAAAAAGAGGAGGAAGAGGAGGAAGATGTGTGAATATATATATATATATATATATATATATATATACACATATATACAGTGTATATATATACACAGTATATACTGTATATAATATATATATATATATATATATATATATATATATATATATATATATATATATATATATATATATATATATATATATATATATATATATATATATATATATATATATATATATATATCCTACTAATATTATAAATGGGAAAGTTTGGATGTTTGTTACTTTCATTTCAATGCTCATTATTCATGCCAAAGACCACAAATCTCACAAACTTGGTCATTGAGTATTTGTGTGTTATGGTTAGAAAAAGTGGGTACAGCCAACACCAGTCAAATAGATACCCAGGAAACATCAGGACATCAGTGGGTGGAGAAAAATACAAATTTTACTGGCAGAATGTAAATTGCAGCCATTCTTACACTGTGAATGTTGGAGTTCTCAAGCTTTGCACAGTTAGTCACTGGGTGACTGGGATTAATATTCAGAAAAGTGGGTGGAGCCTACAAAAGCTAATCAAAATTCACCTATAGATTTTCAAGGGGAAATATTTAATTGCTGCCATTCTTGCACTGTTAATGGCACAGGCCTCAAACCTGGTACAGTTGGCCTTTTGGTGACTGGGGTTCAAATTCAGAAAATAAGGGGGAGCCATAGCCAATTAGATTTATTTCATTTCAATGCAAATCATTGATGCCAAAGACCACAAAGCTCACAAACTAGGTCATTGAGTAATTGTGGGTTAGGATTAGAAAAAGTGGGCAGAGCCAACACTAGCCAAATACATACCCGGGCAACGTCAGGCGACCAGCTAGTGTATATATATACAGTATATACACACACACAGTGCTGCCCATAATTATTCATACCCCTGGCAAATTTTGACTTTGAGTTACTTTTATTCAAACAGCAAGTCATTTTTTGATGGGAAATGACATAAGTGTCATCGGACGTCCCCGGGCTGTACTGCGCAGGCGCAGAACTACTGCGCCTGCGCAGTACAGCCCAGAGGACGTTCGATGACATCAGCGCTTCCGTGAGGCGCATGTTGGAGCGCAGAAGAAGCCCGACCTGGCAGCCGGCCTGGCCAGGTCGGGTCGGCCACCGGAGAAGACCGGGAGCCTGCGGAGCCACGGCGAGGGCACGTCCTCGCTGCCACGGGCTGGAGGAAGCCCGAGGTAAGAGGATTTGTATTTTTATTTTTTTTAGGTTGTGCCTGAACCTTCCCTTTAAGCTTAGAATTAATGGTGCATGTAACCAGGCCAGTTACCATTTGAACTCGGAATTTACGATGTCTCCCCATCACCAGAGTCTTCTAGAGGGTTCTATTGATCTTATCAATTTAGCCAGGATGCCTGGGAAAGCCTCCTCAGTAACAGTTAAGGCATCTAATTACATTTATGTTTGCTAAAGAATGTTTCTCCTCTGTATGTCAGTGTATATAAGCTGTGTTTTTCAGTTTTAGCTGGAGAAGTGGCGTCTTCCTTGGTCTGCACCCGTGGAACTCAGCAGTGTGCAGTGTCCATTGGATTGTCTGCCTTGAGACATTACCACCAACAGAGCCCGAATTCACCAGGATGGCCTTGGTGGTGATCCTTGAATTCTTTTTCACCTCTCCAATTATCCTTTTGGCCAGCACAGGTGTCACTTTTGGCTTCCGACCACATCCTCTGGGTTTTCCGCAGTGCGGAACATCTTGTATTTTTTAATAACACTTTGCACTGTAGTCACGTGAACTTGAAAACATTTACCGGAAGTTTGGTTTGCCCCTATAGTGCACCATTAGGGTCAACTTTGACCCTCTATATCACAGCCAGCAGGCACATTGTAGCCAATCAGGCTACACTCCCTCCTGGAGCCACTCCCCCCCCTTATAAAAGGCAGGCAGCGCCAACCATTTTACTCACTCGTGTGCCTGTAGTATATAGAGAAGGGACAGCTGCTGCAGACTCTCATAGGGAAAGATTAATTAGGCTCTTGTAGGCTTCTTAGCTTGCTCCTTGCTGATTCTTATTGCTAAAATCGCACCGTACAACAGCTCTTTTGAGAGCTAATCTTGTTCTTGTGATCTATTTATTTTTTTCTGTGTGTCCCACTGACACTTGTGTTGCATAGACAGCCTTGATAATTCATACTGTGTGTGCCACTGCCAGGCCCAGCACATTCAGTGACTACCTGTGTGTGTGACAGGTGCACATTGTAATACCCATTACTGCATATACCTACCTACCTGTTGTTCACAGTGCACCCACCTACCTACGTGAGTTAAGCGCACACAGTGTCACTGTGCCTGTCCGCTACCTGTCTGTGTGTGAAAGGTGCACATTGTAATGCCCATCACTGCATATACCTACTACCTGTTGTTCACTTCAGTGCACCCACCTACCCACGTGAGCGAACACAGTGTCACTGTGCCTGTACGGTACCTGTCTGTGTGTGACAGGTGCACATTGTAAATGTAATACCCATCACTGCATATACCTACCTGTTGTGTTCAGTGCACCCACCTACCTACGTGAGTGCACGCAGTGTGATATACCACTCCGTGCATACCTGTTAACTGCACCTGTGTGACTGCACATTGTATAAGTCAAGTCAGGGCATACCTTTCACTTAATCCCCCCCAATATGGACAAAACAAAAGGCAGAGGCAGGCCACCTGGCAGGTTTGTTCGAGGTCACGCTGTCGTGATTTTGTGCGGCCCTCGACCAAAGTACAGTGTTCAGAAGAAGGCACGTGCCATCAACCCCCAATATTGTCAGGACGTAGTTGACTATTTAACACAGAACACCTCATCTTTCTCAGCTTTCGCACGGAAGCGTGACATATCTTCCTCCTCCTGCTCTGATTCTGGCACCCCACTTAACACTCAGTCGGCCACCACCACCAAAGTGCCATCACCCTAGGGCTCAGCGATGTGGAAATTGTTTTGTGTGTCTGCCTCAGATGAGAGCAATGCCATCTGTACTCTCTGTCACCGAAAATTGAGCCGTGGAAAGACCAAGACCCGCGTAGGGACAACTACCTTACGAAGGCACATGTATACAAAGCACAAACTGCAATGGGATGACCACCTGAGGAAAAGCAGCACACAAAAGCAAAGCCACACACCGCAGTGGAAGATACCAGGCCGCAATTTTTTCTCAAAAAAGGTGATACCTATCACCAAATCATTGATGCCAAAGACCACAAAGCTCACAAACTAGGTCATTGAGTAATTGTGGGCTAGGATTAGAAAAAGTGGGCAGAGCCAACACTAGCCAAATACATACCCGGGCACCGTCAGGTGACCAGCTAGTGTATATATATACACACACACACACACAGTGCTGCCGACAATTATTCAAACCCCTGGCAAATTTTGACTTTGAGTTACTTTTATTCAAACAGCAAGTCATTTTTTGATGGGAAATGACATAAGTGTCTCCCGAAAGACGATGTACAAGAGGCATTACTGTGGAAAAAAAAACAAAAAAAAACATTTCTCAGCTTTATTTACATTTGAGCAAAAGTGCCCAGTTCAAAATGATTCATACCCCTCCTCAATAAGCCTGTAGAGATATTCCAAACGGTTCATATGCGAAATTATTCACGCGAACAACGCGGGTTTGCATTCGCATCGGATCGCGAACTCTATGCTGGTTCGACCCGCCCCCTATACTATATCATTGGTCTAAACTTTGACCCTCTACATCACAGTCAGCATACACATGGCAGCCAATCAGCCTGTGCTCCCTCCTGGAGCCTCCCCCCCCTTATATAAGGCAGCAGCGCCGGCCATGTTCTCACTCTGTGTGCTGCTGAAGTGCTGTTTTAGTGAGAAAAGGGAGAGAGGTTGCTGCAGAGATAGGGAAAGCTTAGTTAGGCTCTTGTTAGCTTGCTCCTTGCTGATATTTGTTGCTGAAAAACACCACCAAAACAGCTCTTTTGAGAGCTAATATTCTTGTGATGTGTTTTTTTTGTTTTGTGTGGCCCACTGACACTGCATATACAGCCCTGTCTGTCGCAGCTGGTTCTTGCTAGTTGCTATGCTGTGCCAGGCCCAGCATATTCAGTGCATCCATTTTCACTGCACCTGTGTGACCGCACGCTGTTTTATATAGCAGTCACTGCATACCTTTCACTGCACCTGTGCGACCGCACATTGTATTAGTCAAGTCAGTGCATACCTTTAACTTCATCTCCCCCAATATGGACAAAACAACAGACAGCGGCAGATCCAGAGGCAGGCCACCCTGCAGGTCTGTTTGAGGACGTGCTGTCATGATTTTGTGAGGCCCTCGACCAAAGTACAGTGTTCAGGAGAAGGCACGTGCCATCAATCCCCAATATTGTCAGGACGTAGTTGACTATTTAACACAGAAAACCTCATCTTTCTCACCAAAGTGCCATCAACCCAGGGCTCAGTGGTGTGGAAATTTTTTTGTGTCTGCCTCAGATGAGAGCAATGCCATCTGTACTCTCTGTCACCGAAAATTGAGCCGTGGAAAGACCAAGACCCGCGTAGGGACAACTACCTTACGAAGGCACATGTATACAAAGCACAAACTGCAATGGGATGACCACTTGAGGAAAAGCAGCACACAAAAGCAAAGCCACACACCGCAGTGGAAGATACCAGGCCGCAATTTTTTCTCAAAAAAGGTGATACGTAAACTGTACCGTGATATTGAAAGGCAAGTAGTGATATCTCTGGCACACAGCGTTGGGTCAAGGCAAGGGTCCATTTAACCATGGATGCCTGGTCTGCAAAGCACGCTCAGGCCTGCCTGAAGACTAAGTCAGTCCCTACACACAGCATCTCTGCCTGCACGCCGTGTGACTGCCTGCCCCAAGACTAAGTCGCTCCCCACACAGCATCTCTGCCCGTAGGCCGCTTGACTGCCTTCTCCGCCACCATCAACAGGGTCCAGGACTCCAGGTGGATTCCTGACTTTTTAAGGCCGCTGCTATACTAATTTTTCTGGTGCGTGTACATGCCTGCCTAATTTTTCGCCTCCCCATTGAAGTCTATTGCGGTTTGCAAAAGTTTGCGCAAACCGAACGTTTGGCAAAGGTTTGCGAACCGAAAATCGGAGGTTCGGGCCATCTCTACTCTTGTACATCATCTTATTATCTTTTGGGAGACACTTATGTCATTTCCCGTAAAAAAATTGCTTGCTGATTGGACAAAAGTAATTTTCAGTCCAAATTTGCCAGGGGTGTGAAAGAGAGAGAGAGAGAGAGAGAGAGAGAGAGAGAGAGAGAGAGAGAGAGAGAGAGAGAGAGAGAGAGAGTGTGTAATGATCTGCTCAGCTGCTTGTGCAGGCAGGCAGCCTTTTGACCACTGTTCAGGTCTGCATTCTGCAGGTCTCTGGAAGAGAGACCTTTTGTCAGTATTGCAGCTTGCTGCTGAGGAATTTGCATATGTTTGTCATGCAGATTGCCTAGCCACATCCCTTGTGGGCTTGCTCTATAAATACTATGTGATACCACAGTAAGTTGCATGGTCATAAGAGTTAGATCCTGTGTGACACTCGCCGGGAGTGTCAGCCTTGCTCTTTGTTGAAGATTAGCCTAGAGTAATCCCTGGAAACTTCACTGGGCAGATTTCCTTAGTGCAGTTAGGATTGCTTATCTGTTTTGTTTGTCTGTTGCGATTGTCCTGTCCCAGCGGTGGTCGACAGGAAATCGTTCTGTGTGTCTGGGTGCTAACCGGAACAGCGGTTGTTACTGGTAGCCCCTTCTGATCTGTTTCCCTGGATCGCACTAGCATCCTGCGCTAGTGCTGTGGATCCTTCTGTTCTGCTACTCTGTACCTGGATCGCACTAGCATCCTGTGCTAGTGCTGTGGATCCTTCTGTTCTGCTACTCTGTACCTAGATCGCACTAGCATCCTGCGCTAGTGCTGTGGATCCTTCTGTTCTGTCTTCCTGGATCGCGCTAGCCACTTTTCGCTAGTGCTGTGGATCCTATCGTTCGCTTATTCATGTTTTCATGTGTCTGTCTTGTCTGCTACGAACGCTTGCTGGAGGCTTGGTGAGGTAACCGTTAAGCAAGCGCTCGCGTCCTCTGTTTCATGTTTGTCTGTCGGTGGTTAGTTAGGCGTGTTTGTCTCTATTGTGCTTATCACGTGGAGACCGCGCATAAACGCGTGCACTGTTGCGAATGAGTGCGGTGTTCGCGTTTAGCTAGCGTTTGTTATTTTCCGTATCTCCTCATTGTATGATTTGCTGTGCCTTTGCTACTCTCGTGCTCTGCCTTGCTGTAGCCTTGTGTCACCTCTGGCAATTGCTGCTCTCGCGATTGCGTTCCTGCTTCCTATCTGCTGTTGTGTGTGCACCGTCGCGGGTTGGCGACTGGTTTGGTGCACACACATACAATCTGTCGCTTTGCTCTCTCTCCTTCAGGGCTATCTTGCTCTGCGTTCCGTCCCTTTGTGCAATTCCTGTCTGGTGTGTATGGCAGGGCAGAGGAGCTGTTCCTCTGCACTCCACAGCTCCATCTGTCGACAGGAATTTCCCTCTACAGGTGCATTGCACCTTTTGCTGGGTTTCCCGCAAATTATATACTTGTGGAGGATTTCCGCAGTGTCACCGCACGTCTTGTGCGCTGATCACGGAGGGAATCTCACAATCGTTACAGAGAGAGAGAGTTTACCCTGTCTAATTGCTCCTCATTTGTCTCTAATCACAAGTTGTAATTTGATCACCTGACTGCCATGACAGAGATGGCAGATAAGCTTATTTGGATGAGCACAGAATGTTAACAATATAGCCATTTGGTTCCCAACTGCTACTGAGGTAAGTGCTTCTGCCTTACTGTTACCGATTTTTGCCTGAATTTTGACTACTCCCTGTCTGCCGCCCGCACCAACCTCTGCCTGCCGCCTCCACCGACATCTGCCTGTATTTTGACTACTCTCTGCCTGCTGCCTGCACCAACCTCTGCCTGGATTTTGACTACTCTCTGCCTGCCGCCTGCACCGACTTCTGCCTGGATTTTGACTACTCTCTGTCTGCCTTATTTGCACAGTTTCACAAATTTTTTAAGTTTATTCATCAATTTAATTAACAATCATAATTCAACAATTTGGTGTTCCAGTCTTTTATTTATATGCAGAATGTCTACCAGGCTTTTATTGTGATATATTTTGGTGAGTTATGACTTAAGAATTGGAGGCCTAAAATTCTTGAGAAAAATTTACTGCGTTTAGACCCATAAATCCAGACAGAAATGCACCGCCAGGAAGGTTAAACAGTTCCAAAGTAGATTGAATGTTTTGTTGCCTCTGCTCACTGCCAACCTAATAAGTGTCCCTTAGAAAAAGTTATAGTTCATGTATGTAATCTCCCTCTGCTCTCAAAAGTTGTATTCTGCCAGGAAAACTTTATGGCTGTAATTTGCTTATCAGCGATGTTTATGGTATTCCTGACAAGGTACCAACAAAACAGAAGCTGTCACTTCCATGACTAAAATGTAACTCTTCCCGGCAGGAAAATAAAACAAGTAAAAGCGCCTGGATATTAAAGCGGTATTAAACTCTGACATAATATTCAATAAAGATGTGTTTTCCTACTTTTTATACCCCATACAGTTATCATACTTGTTTTTGTGCAGAAGTATTATTATTTATTTAGAAATTATAAGTTCCCAAAGTTCAATTTATTTAATCTGAAAGCTGCCATTGCATTTTATTCATAACTGGTGTATTTATACTGTAATGTACCCAGTAATGATTTCTGAGCAGATGTCTGTGTTCTAAACACATATAAAGAGGTATCTGTACAGTCAGAGAATGTTTACTTAATTGTAGGAAGTGAAGAATTAGGTTATCACCAGTTCGGATGTGGGATCTCCCTGCAGTGCAGGAGAAAAAGTAAGTCCTGCATTTTAACCCTTTGAATGCTGTTCTACTAAAAAGATATGTGGTAGTATATTATATGCTGTAAATAATATTTTAGAGCAAAGAAGAAATGCTGGGTTTCATACCACTTTAATATGTTTTGCACTGTACATACAAATGTTTTATCTTATCATGTTATAAGTTGCCTCGGGTACACTTTAAGAGGAAAAATATGTCAGCCTCTCTATTCCTCTTAATTCAGGTTCCCTTTAAAGTGGATCCGAGATAAACTTTTAATTATTGCATAATTGTGTTCCTTTCATATAGTTTATAGGGCATCCCTCAAGCCAAATACTTTTTTTGTTTTGGTTTAATACTCTAATTCCCTATAAACTAAACAAGCCTTGTCCACAGCTTCAGAGTGCCTTGGCATTTTCAGAATCATGTACCAAGGGCTTATGGGAGCTCAGTGTGGGCAGGAGGAGGAGGAAGTTACTAGCTAGAGATTTCAGAGGCAGAGGGGAGGAGAGAGGAGGGGAGGCTTAAGGCTGAGATGCTATCAGCTTGCCTGTGTAATGTGACAAACAGAACATGGCTGCCCTCATTGTATCACAGGAATAAATAATCATAATCTGTTAAAGCTGTTTGCAGCTAGATTTGGTGAGTAAACTACCTAAACTTTAGATAAGATATATAGACAAGTTACTTGTTATAGTTAGTTTTTCATCTCGGATCCGCTTTAAGTGTATTTAAATACTGTTAAATTGTTTTACCTTGATCAGGACAGAAGCCCCATTTGCGGTCATTATCATAACTGCTAGTTGTGGCACACCATAGCTTGCCGTCATTTCGTCCACTGCTAGTACATGAGTTATACTGAGTGCCAAGAAAAGTAAAAGGGAAGACACATGGTGAACCATCTGAATTACCTCCTTGTGTGGACAGTGCTGTAAACAAAAAAATTAAAAAGACATGTAGTGTTATAGACATTCTTACTTTACAACCATGCACAACATAATAACAAATGATTCATTCATTTACAGTTGTGTTTTTGTATTCTCACTAGCAGGAGTGTACCCATTTTATACTTAGAAAAAGAATGGGCTGTAGGTGTACACAGAGTAATGAGCTGAAACTGAAAGGTTGCAGAAAAACAAATAAAATAGGGAAAGGTATGATGGAGAGGGCAACACAAGTGGCAGAAAGAGAGACAGGAAAGGGAATGCATGAAAAGATCAAAAAGCAGCAATCAAAATAAAGAAAAATGAAGAAGTACACGATATAAGTGTTTGTCTTTTTTTCTTTTACCGATGCTAGACTGAACTTGGCTGAGACAGCTGTTGGGATCACTCTTGGCCATGATTCTAGCATGTGTACTGTTGTTTTAAGATCCAGCATACTGACATTTTAAGAAATGGCAAATGCCAAACAAATTTTTCCCCTCCTTATCACACCCACCAGAAGCTTCTCTATCATGCCATGTTCCCTTTCCATAACAACAGTATGTGTAGCCAAGGTGCACATCTGAACAAGCTTAAAGAAAAAAAATGATTAGTATGGGTAAGTGCTCATTCACACTTACAGTGGTTTGCAAAAGTATTCAGCCCCCTTGAAGTTTTCCACATTTCATCATATTACTGCCACAAACATGAATCAATTTTATTGGAATGCCATGTGAAAGACCAATACAAAGTGGTGTACACAGGATAAGTGGAACGAAAATCATACATGATTACAAACCTTTTTTACAAATCAATAACTGCAAAGTGGGGTGTGCATAATTATTCAGCCCCCTGAGTCAGTACTTTGTAGAACCATCTTTTCCTGCAATTACAGCTGCCAGTCTTTTAGGAGATGTCTCTACCAGCTTTGCACATCTAGAGACTAAAATCCTTGCCCATTCTTCTCTGCAAAACAGCTCCAGCTCAGTCAGATTAGATGGACAGCATTTGTGAACAGCAGTTTTCAGATCTTGCCACAGATTCTCGATTGGATTTAGATCTGGACTTTGACTGGGCCATTCTAACACATGGATGTGTTTTGTTTTAAACCATTCCATTGTTGCCCTGGCTTTATGTTTAGGGTCGTTGTCCTGCTGTAAGGTGAACCTCTGCCCCAGTCTCAAGTCTTTTGCAGACTCCAAGAGGTTTTCTTCCATGATTGCTCTGTATTTGGCTCCATCCATCTTCCCATCAACTCTGACCAGCTTCCCTGTCCCTGCTGAAGAGAAGCAACCCCAGAGCATGATGCTGCCACCACCATATTTGACAGTGGGAATGGTGTGTTCAGAGTGATGTGCAGTGTTAGTTTTCCACCACACATAGCGTTTTGCGTTTTGGCCAAAAAGTTCAATTTTGGTCTCATCTGACCGGAGCACCTTCTTCCACATGTTTGCTGTGTCCCCCACATGGCTTGTGGCAAACTGCAAACGGGACTTCTTATGCTTTTCTGTTAACAATGGCTTTCTTCTTGTCACTCTTCCATAAAGGCCAACTTTGTGCAGTGCACGACTAATAGTTTTTCCATGGACAGATTCCCCCACCTGAGCTGTAGATCTCTGCAGCTCCTCCAGAGTCACCATGGGCCTCTTGACTGCATTTCTGATCAGCGCTCTCCTTGTTAGGCCTGTGAGTTTAGGTGGACGGCCTTGTCTTGGTAGGCTTACAGGTGTGCCATACTCCTTCCATTTTTGAATGATCGCTTGAACAGTGCTCCGTGGGATATTCAAGGCATTGGAAATCTTTTTGTAGTCTAAGCCTGCTTTAAATTTCTCAATAACTTTATCCCTGACCTGTCTGGTGTTTTCTTTGGACTCCATGGTGTTGTTGCTCCCAATATTCTCTTAGACAACCTCTGAGGCCGTCACAGAGCAGCTGTATTTGTACTGACATTAGATTACACACAGAAGAGAAAACGGAGAGCCCAATATGGTGCAGTATGTTAAGATTATTGGTCAAATGATTAAGTGAGAAAAATTATACTCACAAACATGGGTTATCATTCAGGCAACCACTATAAAGGCAGGTGAGGAGATTAGGCCTGTCCTCACTCAGGGCTAAGAAGTCACTCTCTGTAGAAAAGAATCAATATAGGGGGTAACACTCCCCTCCACCAGGAATGGACACAGTGTAATTGAATGTAGAAAAGAGGCGCCAGCAGGATAAAAATTCATAAAACCTTTAAAAATGCTTGGAGGAAGTGGTGGGCTTGCCTCCCAAAAGCAGACAAGAGATCCTGTTTTTCATATAAATTAACACATTTATTATACGGTACCCCAAGCAAAAATGCAACGCGTTTCGAAGGTCAAGCCCGCTTCATCAGGCACAATTGGGGACAACTGTGGACAAAGACAACAACAATAAACAATAATGGCTACAATGAGGAGGGCTATACAGTTACTGCAGAGTGACAGTTGTTAACTAGAACAGTACAAATGATATTCAAAAAATGGAAATACATGAGTAAAAAGTCATTTAAGGAAAGTTTACTTATTGGAGGATATGTGTGCATAGAGTGGGCACGGGTATGGGGGGGGGGGGGAGGAATAGGGGGGTGGGGGAAGAGAAGGGGGCAACTTGGATACAGGTAGGTATAAAGTATATTGGTGTGGGGGTATTATATGGTGAAAAGGGCTAGCACAAGGGAGAGGTGAATAGTATAAGGGGACCTGGAAGATTCCTTATATATATATGTTTGCAAAATAACGCATGAAGTGAGCATAAATTACAATGGTGTGGGGGTATTGTGTGAAGACAAAGTTAACAGGGAATGACCTGGATAAAGTATATATTTGCAAAATGACAAATGAGGAAAGTAGTCTAAAATGACAGATTTAAATGTGTGAGAGGGAGCAGCACTTACCAGGAGATCTGTAGTAATGGATTTAGCGCCTCAGTGTTGTGCTGTGGGTGCCCAATGTCTTTTATGTGTGTGGAGTTGGAGGGAAAACCGATGGGAGATGTGGGAGGGTCTGAATGGGCGGGGTTATTGTCCCTGGTGGCCAATGGTGTGTTGGGCTGGGCGTGGATGTATTGGTACGGGTGGCTAGTGAGGAGATGAGATGGATTGATAAATCCGCCGTTGTTATTGGCGTGTAGATATAAAAGGGTGGACAGGGGTGATGTCCGCGGATTGAGAGCTAATCCGCTGCGGGTGGGAGTTTTTGTGAGGCGGCCTGGACGCGACCTGGACGCCGCACCACATGGACGCGTGTAGTGCGCAAGCGTGATGCGCACCGTCCGTGTCACACTTCGCATGACGCGGCGGCCAGGACGCTGGGTGGTATAGAGTCAAGTGCGCATGCGTCCGAATTGATGCAGTACGCGTGGAGTGTAAGGCGCATGCGTGGGGGCGATAAACCATTTTGAAAAAGGGCAGGATGCCCATCTCATCCGTAGCTCCTGACCACCACAGAGCCTTGGATCATAGCATCACTAGGAGCTACTGATACAGTGATGGGCCGGCAAGAACCTCGCTCTCCTCACCTGCTTGCTGCCTGCACACACTGATCTGCACACATCTCCTCACCTGCTTGCTGCCTGCACACATTGAACTGCTCTGTTATGTGTGTTATGGTCTGCTGTTTGCCAGTTCATAACTATTATCTGTACGGACTGTTAGCCTAAAATTGTCTTTTGTACGGACTGCTACCCTTGCAATTGCTCTACTGTACTGCTCAGGGATGGACTGTATTACATTGCTCAGGGATGGACTGTACAGTACTGCTCATGTGAGGGTCTGTATTGCACTGTTCATGTGACAGGCTGTGCTGCATTGCTGTATTGCACCGCTCAGGTGATGGACTGTATTGCACCGCTCATGTGATGGACTGTATTGCACCGCTCACGTGGTGAACTGTATTGCACTGATCATAAGATGGACTGTATTGCACTGCTCACATGATAGGCTGTATTGCACTGCTGTATTGCACCGCTCATGTGATGGACTGTATTGCACTGCTCACGCAACGGACTGTATCGCACTGCTCACGTGGACTGTATTGCACTGCTCATAAGATGGACTGTACTGCACCGCTCATGTAATGGACTGTTTTGAACCACTCATGTGACAGTCTGCACCTCACTGTTCACTGTCTCTGTGGCGGGTTTCTTTTTGGGCAATGCCAGTCTCTTCCACCCCTCGTAGGCACCCCGCTTCCACCCCCGTAGGCACCCCGCTCCCTCCATCGGCCACGCGCCCGCCCCCCACAACATGCGCATCACGTACTCCAGGGAGCAACTTCTGCGGTGGGAACATCGTGGCCCACCACTCCCTGAGGCCAATCTCCTGCAAAACCAGGTCCAGGACTACATACAACAAGTCCTGGAATCCGCTCCTTGGCCCAGGGCGGGCTGGCGGTGAAGGGGCTGTTGAGCTGGGGCCCGCGTGAGACTCAAGAAGAGGGGCTTGAGGTCAGCCATCCCCTCGGTATTCTTGGCGAATGTCCGCTCTCTCCCTAACAAACTGGACGAACTACGTCTCCTCTGCGGCAGGTGGGAGCTCGGGAGGAACACCCCAGTACTCTGCTTCACAGAGACCTGGCTACATGAGAACATCCCGGAGAACGCCCTACACCTTCCAGGCTTCAGCCTCATACGGGGAGACCGCGACCCTTCCCTCTCTGGGAAGAAAAGAGGCAGTGGCATCTGCTTCTACGTCAGCTCCTCATGGTGCCCCACCCCACCAGTACTTGACAGGAGGTGCTCCCCAGACCTAGAACTTCTTCTTGTGAACTGCAGGCCAGCATATTCACCACGGGAGTTCTCCTCCTATGTCCTAGTCGGAGTTTATATTCCCCCTGATGCTGACGCCAAATCTGCCCTGAATACCCTCAGTGACGCCATCTCGCAGTGGGAAATATCCCTCCCGGACTCACTGTTCATAGTCATGGGCGACTTCAACAGGGCAAACCTTCGACAAGAGCTGCCACGCTACCATCAGCATGTTGCTTGCCCGACCAGAGGCCTGAGCACCCTTGATCATTGCTACACGCCACTGAAGAATGCCTACAAGGCTATCCCTGGGGCGGCACTCGGCTCCTCTGACCACTGCCTTGTGCATCTCATCCCCACCTACAGGAGGCTCCTGGAATTGGCAAAACCGGTCGTGAAGTCCTCCAAGGTTTGGTCCAGCGAGGCCAAGATCCACCTTCAAGCCTGCTTTGATTGCACGGACTGGGAGTCCTTGGCAGCTCCAGACCTGGACGAGTGGGCGGACATCGTCACCTCATACATCAGCTTCTGTGAGGCCTCCTGCGTCCCAACTAAATCTTTCAAGGTCTACCTGAATAACAAACCGTGGTTCTCCAACAAGCTACGGCTACTGCGGAAACGTAAGGAGGTGGCTCACAAGGCGGGAAACCAGGAGGAATTCAGGAAGGCGAGGAACGCTCTGAAGCAAGAGCTGAGTGCCGCAAAAAAGGAGTTTGCTGAGAGGATGAAGCAGAACCTGCGCTCGAACAACTCACGAACTGTATGGCAAGGGCTTAAGGCTGCCACCAACTACAAGCCTCCCCCGCAACATGCTACACCCAGCCCTGAATTAGCTGAAGAACTAAGCAAATTCTACCACAGGTTTGAAAAGCAGGCTGAGCCTGGGGGGCACCCGCCACCTCCTCCCCCCCAGCCCACGCGCACAGCGACCCAGGTGAGGACTCACTCTCTCTGGAAGTGAGGGAGGCAGATGTTCGGCACCTCCTGTCCACGCTAAATGCCAGGAAAGCCTCGGGACCTGATGGTGTGTCCCCAGCCTGCCTCAAATCTTGTTCGGAGCAACTTGCCCCCATCCTCTCCGCCATCTTCAGCAGGTCACTGACAGAGGGCAGAGTCCCTGCGTGCTTCAAGAGGTCCACCATCATTCCTGTTCCTAAGAAACAAGGCATCTCTGACCTCAACAACTTCAGGCCTGTGGCCCTGACGTCCGTTATCATGAAGACCCTAGAGAGAGTGGTCTTATCCACCCTCAAGCTATCCACCTTGCCCCTACTAGACCCACTCCAGTTCGCCTACAGAGCAAACAGGTCCACTGATGATGCTCTAAACATCTGCCTGGAATACATCTACAACCATCTGGACAGGAAGGATGCATATGCCAGAGTACTGCTATTGGACTTCAGCTCGGCATTTAACACCATATGCCCACGCACAGAGCCGGGACAAGGTCCTCCAGCACCCAAGGCTGAGACACCAAAGTGCGCCCCTCCATCCCTCCCATCCCAGCCATCACACTGATTGCTATTAGACTAAGAGGCGCCACAGGGCCCACAACCTCCCCAACACCTTAATATCTAGTTATATGGCTTGCAGTCACTGCCATGTATCCCCTTTTCCTATTTATTTTTGCTTCGAACACAATTAGGAATGACAGCTGAATGAATTCTGCACCCCTCCTACACTGCGCCCTGAGGCTGGAGCCTCTCCAGCCTATGCCTCGGCCCGGCCCTGCCCACGCACCCTCCAGAATGTTCTGGCCGCACTTGGGGTCCACCCCACCCTACGCCTATGGATCGTTGACTTTCTCTCTAACAGATCCCAAGCTGTCAGGCTGGGGGACATCTACTCATGAGAAGTGATAACCAACACAGGGGCACCCCAGGGCTGCGTCCTGTCCCCGCTGCTCTTCTCCCTCTACACTAATGATTGCAGATCCACGGTAGACTCTGTCAAAGTCATCAAATTTGCGGATGACACCACCATTGTTGGCCTTGTCACCAAGGACAACATCCAGGAGTACCAGCAGCAGGTAGAAAGACTATGCCACTGGTGCAAGGAGAACAGCCTGGTGCTCAACACGGCCAAAACCATCGAACTTATAATTGACTTTAGGAAGTCGGCTCCTACCCCACCTCCCATCTACATCGATGGCACCGAGGTGGCCAGAGTGCCCTGCGCTCGCCTGCTGGGCACCACTATCTCCAACGATCTCAGTTGGAGGGTCAACATCACGTCAACCCAACGGAAAGCCCAGCAGAGACTCTTCTTCCACCGCCAACTGCGGAAGTTCGGCATGGCGCAGGAGATCCTAACATGCTTTTACACTGCCACCATTCAATCGATCCTTTGCTCCGCCATCCTGGTCTGGTATGTGGGTGCCACCGCCAGCGACAGGCACAAATTACAGAGGATCATTAGGTCAGCGGAGAGGATCATTGGGAGACCTCTGCCTCCGTCTTGACTACCTGTATAACACAAGACTGCGAGCCTGGGCACTGAGGATTGCAAGCGACCTCTCTCACCCAGGCCACTGTTTTTTCACCCCATTTCCACTGGGTCGGAGGCTTCGAGCCATCCCCATCAAGACCACCAGACACAAGATCTCGTTCTTCCCGATGGCCGTTAGCCTCCTGAACTCCCTTAATATTCTACCACCCTCTATCAGCGCCCTACCACCCGCATAGGAGCGGTAGATTTCAGTAGTGTGTGTTTTCGTAAGATGAATACTGAGCTATATGTACATCTAATGCTGGCTGTAGATTTGTGTATGTCTATATTTGAGTATGAGGTATTACTGTCATTCTAACGTTTCTTTCCTGCATTTCTTTCTATGTACTGCTCCATTGTGCCAAACCCAATTCCGGGCTTGACCCAGTCATGCTTGGCGAAATAAAATGATTCTGATTCTGATTCTGTATTCTGGCGATATGTATAAAAAACGACATGATTAACAGTATAGACTATCTAATCAGGGCCGGCCTTAGACCTGTGCGACCGGAGCGATCGCTCAGGGCGCCGGCCGCTGGGGGGCGCCGCGCTCCTGCTGCCCTGGCCGCATATTTATTTTGGGCTGCGGCGACGGCTTGGTCTAGTAGTGCGTCGCCCACCGGCTCCGCCCCCTGGTGCCGCTGGGGGTGATGGGGGCGAAGACCAGCAACTACTGCTGCGCTGCCTCTTGGAGTCAGCGTGAGACTCCGCCCAGCGCTCGGCCGGTTACTACAGCACGTCACACGCTACAGAGTGAGGGAAACCCAGGCTCCTATCAGACCCCAGATGTGCCGCCCACTGCATGAATACTCGGCTCCTCTCACTCTCTCCTTCCTTCCCTCCCTAGAATCAGTCGGTCAGCGTGTTACACATTGGCTCCTCCCTCCAGCCTGTATAACCAGAGAGGCAGCCGAGTGCTCTCCGCCCCCACATGTCCGTCCAGCCAGTAGCAACAGCAGCTGTCATCCAGGGAAGAGAGATCATGATCCTTGCTCCACCCGCAGAACACACAGCCAGAGTACACAGCAGCAGGAGGACCTGATACAGTGGCAGCTAAGTCACTTATGCAAATCACTCCGGCATGCCCCATAATTAACTCTTTCAGGTTCACCAGGCAGCCAGGTAATACAGTGCCCCATAATTAACTCTTTCAGGTTCACCAGGCAGCCAGGTAATACAGTTCCAGCACCAGCAGACAAACAAGGAGCACAGTATAAACCACTTCTCAGTAATAGACAGGTTACAAAAGGAATGTGGGAAGTTTGTGGGGAGAAGGGTGTATCCATGCAAAGAGAGAGGCAAGAATATTTTGGGTACCCGGAGTCGAAGTTGGAGTCGGAGTTGTAGTTTCATAAACTGAGGAGTCGGAGTTGGAAGATTTTTGTACCGACTCCACGGCCCTGCTAGTAACCTATACACACTAAGGAGTAGATCTGCCTAAGTGGAGGGGGGGGGGGATATGTCTTAAATGTCTATATACACTAAAGGGCGTATCTGGTGTCTATATACAGTTAGGCCTGGGTGTGTGCACGCACACGCGAAAAGGATGGGGGGGGGCACCAAAATCTGGATACGCTCAGGGCGCTGTGAAACCTAAGGCCGGCCCTGTATCTAATATACATGGATAAGGTCATAAAACTAAGAACATTCAGTATAGGATCAAAGTATATAAAAAATATTGAATCTAGGAGACATTTGTAAAAAATGTATTAGACTGCTTTATAAGAGTGGTGTTCTGCTGCCATCCAGTGGCTAAATGTGGTACGGCCATTGTAATTACCTTTGGTAAATTGAAATGTATTCTCATGCTCATTTGTATGGTGAATAAACTTTCAGTATGACGGCAATTGTGCCCTATTGTATAAATGATAAAGATAAGTATATGTGACATAAGAACATGATAAACATAAAAACCATAAACGCAAAATACTCAAAAAGGCTTAAAAGAAACATCAGAGTAAAATGAGATGGCTGAAGCCAGCCTAGCATGCACCATTGTGATATACCCAAGAGAAAAATGAGCTTACTTAGGGATTTGTTCGATGTCAAAAGCAAGCTCACATACATTGGCCGTGCAACCATTCCTGCTAGGTGGCCATGCAACCATTCCTGCTAAACTAAAGCTTACTTGTGTCTTACAACACATTGGCTTAAGACTTTACCAAATCCAATGCTCCAATATGGGGAAGCTTCTCTGTTTGCTGTTCTTTTTTTTTTTTTTAAGTGTGGTGTCACAGTTCACTCATCTCTTCAACTACAAGAAAGGCCCAGGAGTAGTCTTAGCTACCGTAATATCTATGTTACGGCAGGGCCCTTATTACACTTTCTCTTACAGGGCTATGGAAACCGTTTTGCCCATGCGACAAAGAGAGGTGCAAAAATGAAATCATGCCTTGCAGAGGATGGTTTCAATCCATAAGCCTCTAGGTTATGGGCCCAGCACACTTCCATTGCACCACTCTGCTTACATTTGTATGCAATCTTCAAGTTTAAGAAGGGTACATTAGTTGAAATAGTTACACTACAATCTATGTTACAGCAAGGCCCTAATGACACTTTCTCTTATGGGGCTATGGCCACCGATTGGCCCATGTGGTAAAGCAAGGTGTAAAAACCAAAGTACACCTAGCAGAGGATAGTTTCGATCCATCGACCTCCGTATTATGGGCTCAGCACGCTTCCGCTGCACCACTCTGCTGCTGTACAGCAGTCGCTTCGTTGTAGGAAAAAGCCGTTCGGAAAAATGGGCACTCCTTTGCCTACTTCTTTCTGGCCTTTGTCATCATGAAAGGATCATAGAAATATATGTAGAAATTTGATATATACAGGTTTTGTTTAAAGTGGCGTTAAACTTCTTGGAGCAGACTTTTTTCCTCCCTCCACAAGACACACATGCATCCGCATAAAATCATTTAGCAACAACTGTGTGCACAGTCTCTGTGGTGCAATCAGTTAGCGTGTTCGACTGTTAACCGAAAGGTTGGTGGTTCAAGCCCAGAGAGAGATGATTCTACATGGCTATCTGGGGTTCTGTTTGGACAATTGTTGAACACAAAAGGCAAGGCTGTCCCTGGGTGGGCTTGAACCACCAGCCTTTTGGTTAACAGCCGGATGTGCTAACTTATTGTGCCACAGAGACTGTGCACACTGTTGAATCATTTTATGGGGATGTATGTGTGTCTTTTGGAGGGAGGAAGTAAGTCTGCTCCAAAAAGTTTCAGCATGTAGCATTGGTGGTATAGTGGTGAGCATAGCTGCCTTCCAAGCAGTTGACCTGGGTTTGGTTCTTGGCCAATGTATGTGAGCTGGCTTTTGACATCCTACAAATCCCTGGAAGACAAGACAAGAGAGGAGGAGGGAGCTAGGTCCTATGGCTTAACTGACACCTCCTGCTGGAAAAAAAATTGACCGGGGGAACAGCCACTAGGTCCCATGGGCTACCATTTAGCATAAACAAGGTTTCATTTGCGATTATTTTTTTTCAAATTTTTCCGCATTTCCGCCGGAATGCGCAATTCAGCGGAAATTCGCAAAATTCCGTGGAAATGTCATAGCGACGGCATTTAGTGCTGGTGGAATCCACCAATTCCGGCGGAACGGAATTAGTTGTTTCCGATCATCCCTAACCCCGACTCCACTCGGGTGACCAGACGGAACTGGTGATGGTCGCACTCTTGATAGAAAGCAAACCTTAAATTACCTAAGTTGGTCAAAGAGGGTTGATCCCCCCCAAAAGGAGGGTGAAGGCACAGGATAAAGGGGAAAGAGGTGCCCAGAAAATATAAAATGCATTAAAAACAAATAAAATGAAAAAAGTGAGGTGGCTTACCTGAATGAAGACAAATTCACGTATTAATAGAATTTTATTGCACTGGCAACGCGCTTCATGGGTGCCTACCCACTTCCTCAGGCCAAATAGCAGTGCCTAATAGTGCTTGTAGCCACAAATAATGCGCCTCTGAAGAGGGAAGGCTATTCAAGGCAAGGTAATTTTGTGGCCGATGGACAAAAAATTATGCCTGTTGTTCCCAACACTTAAATAAAGATGAGCTTATCACACAGCTGAATGGAAGGCTCATGGTGAAGGAACTGCCCCGGACAGGAATACATATTTGCAGGGTGCTGGCACTAGGACGGTCCCAGACCAGGCCAGTTCCAGTACATGTGGCACAATTTGAAAGTCAACCTTTGTAGATGGTCAGGGCTGAGGTTTGCATTGTTTATTACACATATATAGTAATTGGGAATGCCACATCCTTGCCTGAGATGGTGGGTGAGTAGGAAGAAATCCACCCAGTCGTGGCTGGTGACAGTGTGGTCCACCACCACAAAACGTGCATGGGCGGCCCCGGGCCCCACCAAAGCGGGGCCCTTTCAGTTGCTCCCCGGAGGGGAACCTCCCCCTTTGCCTTTGGCACAGGCTAAGAGGAAACGCGGAAAAGCCGCCGCGTGTGCCAAGAGCTAGGCGGCTGACTCCGCGTCCTACGCGGCGGTTTGCACGCGTCTGGCTGTGTGGTGGAACGCGGAAAAGCCGCCGCATGTCCTGACAGCAAAGCGGCTGTTTGCATGCAGCAGCATGTGCTTGGTGTGGCTGGGTCTGTTAGTGCACCTAGACAGATGGAGAGCTATGCACGCGCGGGCCTGAATGCAGGACCTTTATACCAGCAGGGGAAGTGTCAGCTGATCAGGAAGGTCAGCTGACTCCTGTAGGACTCATGATTGGCTGAATGGTTCGGGCGGGGCAGCAGAGTCCAGCAACTATATATTCTGCTGCTTAGTCAGTTGCTGGTTGCCTGTTGTTGCAATCACTTCGTGGTAGCACGCAGACCCTTAGTCAGATCCGAAAGTGTGCCGGGACCAGCTGGAGCTGTAATCCTACACTTAGCTAGATTCTGTTGATGGTCTAAAGTACTAGTTTGATTGTGATTATCTGTTATGACTTTCTGCCTGTCTGACTACACTGCCTCTGTCTTCTGATCCTGTACTTTGTTTGTCTGTGAGTTGCCGACTTGGCCTTCCCGACCCTGAGAACTATCTCTATCGCTAGGAGATAGTTCATGCCTGTATGTGCTGGGCACCTGCTTCACAGGGCCAGCTCTGTATGTGCTGGGCACCTGCTCCATAGGGCCAGCTCTGTATCTGCTGGGCACCTGCTCATAGGGCCAGCTCCGTATTTGCTGGGCACCTGCTCCCCAGGGCCAGCTCTGTATGTGCTGGGCACCTGCTCCATAGGGCCAGCTCTGTATCTGCTGGGCACCTGCTCACAGGGCCAGCTCTGTATTTGCTGGGCACCTGCTCCCCAGGGCCAGCACTGTATGTGCTGGGCACCTGCTCCACAGGGCCAGCTCTGTATTTACTGGGCACCTGCTCCATAGGGCCAGCTCTGTATTTGCTGGGCACCTGCTCCTCAGGGCCAGCGCTGTATTTGCTGGGCACCTGCTCCTCAGGGCCAGCACTGTATGTGCTGGGCACCTGCTCCATAGGGCCAGCTCTGTATTTGCTGGGCACCTGCTCCTCAGGGCCAGCACTGTATGTGCTGGGCACCTGCTCCATAGGGCCAGCTCCGTATTTGCTGGGCACCTGCTCCCCAGGGCCAGCGCTGTATTTGCTGGGCACCTGCTCCACAGGGCCAGCTCTGTATTTACTGCCCCAGGGCCCATCCTGTATTCATTGGGAACCTGCTCCTCAGGTTCCTCAAGCTTGTTACTATTCTTCTGTATTCTGATCTTGTACCTTGTCATTCTGATACCCTCCCTGTTGCTGAACCTCGGCTCGCTCTTAGACTCTGCATCTGACTCCTGATTCTGTACCCCGATATTTCTGATACCCTGTTGACGAACCCTGCTTGTTTATTAGTCTCCGCCTCTGCGTTCTGAATCTGTACTGTATTTGTCCGTGTGTTACGACCTGGCTTGTCTGACTTCGAGAACTGACCTTACTGCTAGAGGCAGTTCCCAGATATGTTAGTGACACTCTCTCCTAGGTGTCACTCACGTTCTGTCCTTCCTACGCTCCGTCTGACTCCTCCCCCGGGAGAGTCCAGGCCTTCGGAAGGAATCTGTATTGCTGCAGTACTTCATACTGTACGGCACTTGTTTCTGAGGCTTAGTCCTCGAGGTATTACTGTTGCACCAAGCACTTACACTACTCAGGTGTTCAGAGGTTAGCGTTATATCGGATTATCGGTGATACTGCAGATCATCGATAATCGGGTATATTCTGCATTCTCGGTGATACTGCAGTTCACCGGTAATCAGACCCTCTCTCTGCTACACCGATCGTGACAGAACGACAGGCCCAAAAAACATGGTGACACTTGATGAACGGATCGATGTGTTAACCACTACTCTTAAGGAGGTTAGGAAAACGGTTGATACATTGCAGACTCAGGTTAACCAACTGACTGAGTCAATTAAGTGTATTTTAAACTCTGTTGCACCAGTGTCACCCCCCTCTGTAATTCAATCTAGAGTACCCACACCAGGGAAATTCATAGGGCACCACTCTATGTTATCTGAATCAGAGAGGACGCGAAGACGCCTAGAGGGTCTTTGCTTCTATTGCGGACAACATGACCATTGGGTACGAAATTGCAGGAAAAGGTCAAGAAAATTTTTTGGGGGGATGGTGAGAGGCCCGAGTTCTAAGGAGTCTGCTGCACCATCCCCGGGAAATACGGGTTCTGGTGCTAGTTCAGATCCCGGCCTCCAGAAACCATGTGTTGGTGTAACTAAACTTATGGTGGGAAATCTGTCGCTTAAATATCACCCCGATTTAGATATCTCCCGTCCGTCTGATAAATCTTTTCCATGTTCACAGTGTAAACATGATTTTGTATATTATGCAGATCTCCTCAATCATAGAAAGTCCCACGTACATCCTGCACCACCTATTATTCCTGAGGAATTGCATTCTGGTGAAAACTCGTATAGGGGAAGTGCGACCTCACTGGGATCAGAGATTAGTTTTGAGGAACAACAGATAGAGAGCTACTATGCGGATAACATTTCCGAACTTTATGAGAGTGATGGCTCTATCTATAGTCATGAATCTGCTGTGCAAGGGTCAAGCTTACTTATTGCAGCAAATCGAGTTCAGGAGTCTGAAACCGTACAGTCTTCAGCTCCATCATCTGACCAGATTCTAAGTAACAAGAAACCACATTCATGTTCTGAGCATAATTTAGATCTTGTCAACCATAGTAGGCCCCACTTTAAGGGATACATATATTCGTGTTCTGAGTGTGGGGACTCTTTTGTACCTGAGGGACAACCTGTGACTAATGGGAAATCTCACACAGGTGAGAAATTATACGTGTGTCCTGTATGTGAGGAGAAACTTCTCAGTCATGGGAAGTCTCACACCAATGAGAAAACGTATTCATGTTTTGAGTGTGGGGTCCCTTTTGTACCCGAACTACCGCCTGTAGCCCATGGGAGATCTCACACCGGTGAGAAGCAGTACTGGTGTTCTGTATGTGAGGAAGAACTTCTCAGTCATGGGAAGTCTCACATTGATGAGAAATCATATTCATGTTCTGAGTGTGGGGACTCTTTCGTACCTGAACTGCGACCTGTTGCTCATGGGAAATCTCACACTGGTGAGAAGTTGTACTGGTGTTCTGTATGTGAGGAAGAACTTCTCAGTCATGGGAAGTCTCACACTGATGGTAAATTACATTAATGTTCTGAGTGTGGGAAATGTTTTAAACATAACATAAATCTTGTCAATCGTAGAAACTCACACTGTGGGGGATAGCTTTATGCATCTCCTGAGTGTGTAAGATGTTTTGTAAATAACACTGAACTTCTCAGTCATTGGAAGTCTCACACCGATGAGAAAACTTATTCATGTTCTGAGTGTGGGAAATGTTTTTCGCCTGATGCACCGGTTGTCACTCATGAGAAATCTCGCACCTGTGAGAGCTTGTATTTATGTTCGGAATGCGAGAAATTTAGTGACTGTTACATTTATACCTTGTTCCAAAATTCTGAATCTGACACAGGACGGTCCTCGACTTTGGTATCTGATCAGGTGAAGAGTGTGGGTATGAGATGAGGACTTTGCTATCATTGTCTCCTGGGGCGGGGCGTGTCCGGAGTCCACGCCTCAGGGGGGGGGTTCTGTGAGGAAACGCGGAAAAGCCGCCGCGTGTGCCAAGAGCTAGGCGGCTGACTCCGCGTCCTACGCGGCGGTTTGCACGCGTCTAGCTGTGTGGTGGAACGCGGAAAAGCCGCCGCATGTCCTGACAGCAAAGTGGCTGTTTGCATGCAGCAGCATGTGCTTGGTGTGGCTGGGTCTGTTAGTGCACCTAGACAGATGGAGAGCTATGCACGCGCGGGCCTGAATGCAGGACCTTTATACCAGCAGGGGAAGTGTCAGCTGATCAGGAAGGTCAGCTGACTCCTGTAGGACTCATGATTGGCTGAATGGTTCGGGCGGGGCAGCAGAGTCCAGCAACTATATATTCTGCTGCTTAGTCAGTTGCTGGTTGCCTGTCGTTGCAATCACTTCGTGGTAGCACGCAGACCCTTAGTCAGATCCGAAAGTGTGCCGGGACCAGCTGGAGCTGTAATCCTACACTTAGCTAGATTCTGTTGATGGTCTAAAGTACTAGTTTGATTGTGATTATCTGTTATGACTTTCTGCCTGTCTGACTACACTGCCTCTGTCTTCTGATCCTGTACTTTGTTTGTCTGTGAGTTGCCTACTTGGCCTTCCCGACCCTGAGAACTATCTCTATCGCTAGGGGATAGTTCATGCCTGTATGTGCTGGGCACCTGCTTCACAGGGCCAGCTCTGTATGTGCTGGGCACCTGCTCCATAGGGCCAGCTCTGTATCTGCTGGGCACCTGCTCACAGGGCCAGCTCTGTATTTGCTGGGCACCTGCTCCCCAGGGCCAGCACTGTATGTGCTGGGCACCTGCTCCACAGGGCCAGCTCTGTATTTACTGGGCACCTGCTCCATAGGGCCAGCTCTGTATTTGCTGGGCACCTGCTCCTCAGGGCCAGCGCTGTATTTGCTGGGCACCTGCTCCTCAGGGCCAGCACTGTATGTCCTGGGCACCTGCTCCATAGGGCCAGCTCTGTATTTGCTGGGCACCTGCTCCTCAGGGCCAGCGCTGTATTTGCTGGGCACCTGCTCCTCAGGGCCAGCACTGTATGTGCTGGGCACCTGCTCCATAGGGCCAGCTCCGTATTTGCTGGGCACCTGCTCCCCAGGGCCAGCGCTGTATTTGCTGGGCACCTGCTCCACAGGGCCAGCTCTGTATTTACTGCCCCAGGGCCCATCCTGTATTCATTGGGAACCTGCTCCTCAGGTTCCTCAAGCTTGTTACTATTCTTCTGTATTCTGATCTTGTACCTTGTCATTCTGATACCCTCCCTGTTGCCGAACCTCGGCTCGCTCTTAGACTCTGCATCTGACTCCTGATTCTGTACCCCGATATTTCTGATACCCTGTTGACGAACCCTGCTTGTTTATTAGTCTCCGCCTCTGCGTTCTGAATCTGTACTGTATTTGTCCGTGTGTTACGACCTGGCTTGTCTGACTTCGAGAACTGACCTTACTGTTAGAGGCAGTTCCCAGATCTGTTAGTGACACTCTCTCCTAGGTATCACTCACGTTCTGTCCTTCCTACGCTCCGCCTGACTCCTCCCCCGGGAGAGTCCAGGCCTTCGGAAGGAATCTGTATTGCTGCAGTACTTCATACTGTACGGCACTTGTTTCTGAGGCTTAGTCCTCGAGGTATTACTGTTGCACCAAGCACTTACACTACTCAGGTGTTCAGAGGTTAGCGTTATATCGGATTATCGGTGATACTGCAGATCATCGATAATCGGGTATATTCTGCATTCTCGGTGATACTGCAGTTCACCGGTAATCAGACCCTCTCTCTGCTACACCGATCGTGACACAGGCATCTCTACTCCCCTGATCACTCATTCAAGGTGTCCCCCTGGTTCAACACTCCAGGGTGTCAGAGCTAACTTCCCCTGAAACTGCAAAAAAGAGATACTTCAATTGATCTTAGCCAAAAGCCTGAGAAGCGACTCCATTGCTTGCAAGTCTCCACTGCGTGGCTCTGCAGTGCACTTGGTGGCACCACCACCAGGAATGGTAGGCAGGCCTGCTGCCAGCCTGGCTGACACCTACTGTCTTAACATTTAAGAAAAAAAAAAAACATTGTATATATTTTTTTTTCCAAAATGTCAAAAACACAGATATATATTTTCAAAAATACCACGCCCCCTTCTAATTCTTGGTTCTTTAGACACCATGATGGAGTTTCAGGTAGCCTGCATTTCATTGCTTCCAAGCCTCCACTGTGTGGCTCTGCAGTGGAATTGGTGGCACCACCACCACAAATGGCAGGCAGGCCTGCTGCCAGCCTGCCACTCACTGAACACTAATGGCAACTGGCGGCAAGCCTCCACTGCATGACTCTGCATTGGAGTTGGGTGACACCACCACATCACCCCCACTACGAATGGCAGGCAGGCCTGCTGCCAGCCTGACACCTGCTGACTTTACATTTCAGAAAAAAACATTGTAGAATTTTATAAATGAGTTTTCAATGTTCAATTCATCAAAAATCAAACATTTTTTTTCATTTTTCATAATTAACAAACTTATTTTTTTAATTTTTCATGATTAACTAACGTATTTTTCAATTTTTTATAATTAACTTTGTCAAACAAGGTAATCTAAAAAAAAAGGAGGGTGCCAGCTCACGCATACCAGCCACCCACCACCACCATCCTCCCTTCTCATTCTTCATTGTTCAGACACCATGATGGAGTTTCAAGTAGCCTGCATTTCATTGCTTGCAAGCCTCCACTGCATGGCTCTGCAGTGGAATGGCACCACCAACACAAATGGCACGCAGGCCTGCTGCCGGCCTGCCACCCACTGAACACTAATGGCAACTGGCGGCAAGCCTCCACTGCATGACTCTGCAATGGAGTTGGGTGACACCACCACATCACCCCCACTACGAATGGCAGGCACGCCTGCTGCCAGCGTGACATTTGCTAACTTAACATTTTTTGAAAATTATCATTGAAATTATATAAATATTACCTTGAAATTTTGTTTGTTTTTATAAATAAATTTGCATTTTTTAATGTGTTAAAAATAACAAATCTTTTTAAACTTCAAGATTTTTATTGGAAAGTTTTCAAATTTTTACAAACAGTTGGGTATTGTGTATGACAAGTACATAGTTAGTAAACTCAATTTTGATGTTATGAAGTCGGACTACAGAGATAATGATGTCGGATAGAACATACACAATAGAGCAAGTTAGTTGTAGGAATAAGAGAAGTCTTAAAAATCATGAAAAGTTGAAAATAGAACATAAAGGAAACTTAAATCATCTACTCAAAACAGTAGGCTTTTATCTTTGAGACAGTAACAGGAACTACAATACAATTTTCCAATAGCTACATAAATCAATGTTGAGAAATATCTGTGTGTAGCTATATGGTGACGAATTGGGTATAAATCAGAAATGTTTGACTTCCCCTTCCATAAAGGTGCCTCGAAGTCTGTGTTCCATATTTAAATTGAGGAGGGCCTGTCTTTTTATGTCCTCTGTAGAAGGTGGCGTAGGGTCTTTCCAGTTATGAACTATGGCGTGTCTGGTGGCGCATAATAGGTGGGTGGTTATTAGTCTAAATTTGTGCGGTATTACTTGTAAATCAATGTGGAGGAGAGCTAGTTGCGGGGAGGGGTGGAGTGTCCACCCTATATGCATGGAGATTTCTGTAAATATGTGGGACCAAACAGGTACTATTTTAGGGCATTGCCACAGTATGTGATATAATGAGCCTGTCTCTCCACAGTTTCTCCAGCACTGATTGGAATCCCCTCTATGAAATTTATGGAGTTTGACAGGCGTGTAGTACCAATCCAAGAAAATTTTTTGAAGAGTTTCCCAATGTGAGGAGCATTTGGAAAATTTAGTTATATGTAGTGTGGCTTTTTGCCATTGATCAATGCTAAGTTTGGTATTCAATTCTCTTGCCCAGTAATCAATATATTTAAATAAACTTTTCTGGAAGTGATGAGTTAAATGGTCATAACATAATGCAATCCCTTTTTTTGATAGCTGACTTTTTTCAAATAATGAAAGTAATGATTTTGGCCAATGTGGTAACTGAAAGTGTATATTGTTTATAAAGTGTCTTAGTTGTAAGAAGGTGTGGAATTCTGAATTTGGGATATTAAATGTATCCTTGATCTGTTGGAAACTAAGCATTCCTGAGGCAGAAAGTAGTTGTTGAATGTCATTAATCCCCGCAATAGCCCACTCTTTGATGTTGATATTCTCAATTAAGGAGGAGGTGATTTGGAGTGGTATGTGGGGAATTGCGGCATGAGAACTTTGAGATGGGATAGAGAGAGCGTAGTGCCAGGCTTTAATTGTAGCTTGAATAGAGGGATAAGGAGGGATATTGATTTTATTATTGATACTCCATGCCACCAAGAAAGTGCTGGGTTTATTTTTTAGGATTTTGGCTTCAAAGCTTGCCCACAGTGGTAAATCAGTGTCATTCCACCAAAATTTGGATATTTCTAGTAGACTAGCGTAATATAGAGACTTGAAACAGGGGACACCTAAGCCACCTTTTCTCTTAGGGGTATACAGGGTTGATATTGCTACTCTATGTTTTTTATTTTCCCATAGGTAAGAGGACAGTAGTTTCTGAAGGTCTGTGAAATATTTATTACTAATGGGGATATTGACTGTCCTAAATAAGTATGTTATCTTTGGCAAGGAGAACATTTTGAAAGCAGCTAGTCTGCCTGCCCATGACAAATTATGTTTGGAAAGGTCCTGTAACTCATTTTTGATGTTATGGAGTAGAGGAATAAAATTTAGTTTAAATAGGTTGTTGGCTTTATTTGATAACTTAATACCAAGGTATTGAATAGAGTCCTTGGCCCAAGGAAATGGAAATCTTTCTTTTATTGTTTGTTGTAAGCAGGGCAAAATATTGGAACCCAAAATATACGATTTGGTGTGGTTTATTTTGTAGTATGAAACTTTGGAGAAGGCATCAAGGTCTTTAATTATGTGAGTTAGAGAGTTTAGGGGGTCTGATACTGCTAGGATTGTATCATCGGCAAACAGGCCAATTTTATGAGAGGAGTCGGGGCATGGAATTCCTTTTATTTTTGGGTTTGATTTAATTTTAATTGCTAGGATCTCCATTATAAGGGTGAAAATCAGTGGAGATAAGGGGCACCCCTGACGGGTTCCATTAGTAATGGAGAAAGGTTTTGAACTGAAACCTGATGAGGTTACTGAGGCTGTAGGATGTGAGTAAAGGGCCATTATACCTTTGACAATGTTTCCTGAGAAACCAAATCCATTGAGTGTGCTCTTTAGGAATCCCCAATGAACCCTATCAAATGCCTTCTCTGCATCTAAAGATAGATACAGAGAAGGCATCTTATGTAGCTCCGTGTATTTGAGAATGTTGATGAATCTTCTAGTTCCATCGCAGGATTGCATTCCCTTAGTAAACCCTACCTGTTCCAAACCAATCACTTTAGGTAAAATATTGAGCAATCTGGAGGCAATAATCTTAGCATATAGCTTAGTGTCTCCGTTTAGGAGGGAAATGGGTCTGTAGTTGGAGGTGCTACTTGTGTTCTTCCCTGGTTTTGGCAGAATTATTATTTTTGCATTCAGGTATTCTTGGGGTATCTGGCCCAATTGCATAAATGAGTTGAACAAGTCTGTAAGTCTAGGTGCTAAAGTATTGGAAAAGGCTCTATAGTAGTCGTTTGTGAACCCGTCTGGTCCCGGGGCTTTATTGGGTTTCATGGATTTAATTCCAGAGCAAACCTCTTCTACAGTGATTGGGCCATTAAGATACTCAAGGTCTGTGGGGGATATTTGAGGTATACTAATGGATTTTAAAAAGGCTGATATGGATGATAAAGATGGTTGTATCGTTTCAGGGTCATTACTGAGATTATAAAGTGTACTGTAGTAGTCACTGAATGCGTTTACAATTTCTTTGGGGTTGTAGGTTGGCTTCTTAGTAAAGGGATGAATTATCCTAATGTTTGACTTTGCTTGTTTTTGTTTAACCATATTTGCTAGTTTTTTACTAGCCTTATTGCCTTGAGAATAGTGGGATAGTTTGGATCGTTTAATCAGGTATTCATGTTCCCCTTGTAGGAGGGTTTTGAGATCATGTCTTAGTTTAAAAAGTTTAATTTGGATTTGTGGGTTTGGGGAGAATTTTGATATTTTCTCTAGGGAATCTATTTCTTTTAAGAGGTTGTTCATTTTTTCTAAAGCTTTTCTTTTTCTTTGGGCCCCTATTTTTATCAGTAGACCTCTAATGTTGGCTTTATGGGAAGCCCACAGGGTAGCAACTCCAACCTCACCATTGTCATTAATTTTAAAGAACTCAAGCAGGGTGTCATTGATTTGTTTTTTGTTGAGCTCAGGGATCAGTAAAGTTGGGTTGAGTCTCCAAGGAGGCCTATTTGGACTTGGACCACCTAGATGAAGGCACATAGTGATAGGTGCATGGTCCGACCAAGTAATGTTCAAGACTTTGACACTAGTGACTTGCTGTAAGAGGTATTTTTCGACAAAAAAATAATCGATCCTGGACCAGGCTTTGTGAACATTGGAGTAGAAAGAATAGTCTCTCTCGTTAGCGTTCATTACTCTCCAGACGTCAAAAAGTTGCTCTTGGTGTAAAGTTTTTTTCAAGGAAGGTGCTTTGGAGCGATGTGGATGTGTGGCGTCTAATTTATTGTCAGAGCATATGTTGAAGTCGCCTCCAAGGATGAGAGCGCCTTGTTGTATGAGTTTTATTTTCCTGATGGCGGACTTAATAAAGTTAAGCTGATTAGTATTTGGAGCGTATAGATTGGCAATTGTGAATTTGTGGTTGTTAATGTCACATAGAATAGTCAGGGACCTTCCTTGGTTGTCTCTCACCACTTTGGTAATAGATATAGCAAGGTTTTGTTTGAAGGCGATCAGTAGGCCTCTCTTTTTTTTGTGGAAGTTGTGGAAAGTAATATGCTGATAACCGGGGAGAACACAATAATGTTGATGTTTATCTAGCAGGTGCGTTTCTTGGAGCAGTAGAATATCTGTATTCAGCCTTTGTAGTTCTTTGGTCAGGGAAAGTCTTTTGACTGGGGAATTGAGTCCATTAACATTGAGTGAAGTAATATTTAATGCCATTTCTAATACTTGTAGTGAGGTGGAATGTATCAGATGTGTTGATGCTTGACATGGGGTTGATTTTTTGGCTATTGGTATTACCGGATTGGTGAGATGTCTCAGAGCCTATAAATGCATAACGAATAAAACGTAACGAAAGTACTAATAAACATAAAAACAAGAACATGATGGACAAATGTGGCTTTGGCTAAGTGCCTCAGTCACCGCGATGGTGAAAGGTGACTTCCTAGTTGGGGTAAATGAACTGCAGGATATGAGTTGCAGTTCTTGGCAGCAGCGGCTAGAAAAAAAGAATCAGTCTTTTAGCTTGGAGCTCCTTACCGCACATTATGTGTTATGATTGCCTTCCCTTGGAGGTTTAGCTGATGCGTACTTGCCCCTGGCATTGGGGGAGAAGTCATCAAGCTTGATCTTCCAGCTTTTGATTAGTTTCTTGCCTTCTTCGGCTGAAGTGATAATGTGTGTGGTTCCTGCCCTGGAAATGAGCAATTTGAGGGGGAAACCCCATTTGTAGTGTACCTGATGATTCCTCAGGGTAAGTGTTATTTGCTGCATTGAGCGCCTGAACTTTAAGGTTGCTTGAGAGAAATCCGGGAATATTTGAATATGCTTGAACTGCTCAGTAAGCGCATTAGGTTTTTGCATAGCGTAAAGAATAGCTTATTTTATGTGGTAGAAAGCTAGGCGTGCTATAATGTCTCTGGGTGAAGAGGCGGGTAGATGTTTGGGCTTGGGTACCCTGTGAGCCCTTTCAATTATTATGTCACGGTCTGGGATGTTTGGGATTAGTGATTTGAATAATTTGAGCAAGTGAGATTTAATCTGTTCTGCAGTGATCTGTTCAGGTACTCCCCTGATCTTCAGGTTCTGTCTCCTATTGCGGTCTTCCATGTCAATTAGCTTAAGCTTTATCTGGCTGATATCCTCTGTTGTGTCATCAAGTGTGTCCACTACTTTATTATGCTCTTGTGTAATGACATTAATCCTGTCTTCTATTGCTGATATTTTGTCTCCCATGCTTGCTATTGATCCTTGCACAGAGCTGGATAAACAGGCAAAATCTTTGGCAATGGATTGCTTTAACATCAAAAGCATACATTTCATGCTGTCTTGTGTTAGTGTCTGATCAGACGCAGGCATGTTTTCAAGCGAGAGAGATTCAGTGAGTGATTGATTACTGACCTCAGGGCATGTAGCTGCTGGGTGATGTATGGATTCTGACAGCCTTGGTTTAGATTTGACTGGGCTGCGCAGTGTAGGAGATCCGGATAGCGGGGAGTCTTCATCTAGTAGGTCGGGACCCTCCGATCGCTGTGTTGACTCTGCTGGTGATGAATCATCCTCTCCTTGTAAGTTTTGAGAGATGCTGGAACGAGCGGGCGGGGGAGCTGGCAGGGCCGCGGCGCCATCTTGGCTGTTGTTTTCTGAGCGAGGCAGCCGCTCGGTAAAATAATCAGTCAGTTTCTGCGGCCTGTCACTCCCTTTCTTTCTTTTTCTGTTTGCATCCATTTCCATGGGAAGTTCCCCTTCTGCCTGTGACATTTTTCTGCAGGGGAAAGGTGCGTTGAGCCGATAATTAGTCTATGCTGTACGGAGCTCTGTCTTTTTCCTCCCTACTCCATGTGCTGCAGGCCACGCCCCCACTAAAAATAACAAATCTATACATAAATAACTTTCAAAATAATTTTTTATCAATAACTTTCACAAATATGCCCAAGAAAAAAAAAATTCAGCTGTACACTGAGCCAGTCTGCCTCAGTTGAGTGTGCATGCAGCGCCCACACACCTAAGGACCTTACAGACCTGTTAGCGCTCAATCTCAGTAAATGCGGCGTTTGGTTTGTCAGTTTGAAGCGGGCATATCCCTTACATTACCAATCTCTAGACATTTTAAAGCAGCCCTTTCCTCAAATGTGGGAATGTACTGTAATTTCTGTCCTTTAGGGATTACAACCTGACTCTGCATCAACTCCGTAATTTTTGATGGGACTTTTGGCATGGATCCCCCTCAGCCATGCCCCTGTCCAGGTGTTAGAACCTTTGAAACTAGTTTTCCATTACTTTTGTGGACATAAACAGTCTTTGTAGTTTGTGAAATTCATCTGCCCATTGTAGTCTACGGAGGTTCGCCCGGTTTGCGCGAATCCATACTTCTTCTGCATGTTCGGATTCAACGCTCACGCACCCAAAATCTGATGTTCGCGTCAACTCTACACCTGATATTGTCTATTCTCTAACATATGTGCAAGACAAACACATCCTTGACTGTGAGGAAGATCAGTATCCTGAGATAGATATGTGTACAATGCCAGGAATTTTCACTGCAGACCCAAGTGACCCAGAGAGAGAGATCCACGAAGATGGTGACTTAAGGGATCTGATTTCCAACTTAGATAATGAAACCCTAGTTGACCCATTGCTGGTAAGATGTGACAAAGGAAAATGACACTCACCTAAAGGGTTATTAGGAACACCTGTTCAATTTTTCATTAATGCAGTTATCTAATCAACCAATCACATGGCAGTTGCTTCAATGCATTTAGGGGTGTGGTCCTGGTCAAGACAATCTCCTGAACTCCAAACTGAATGTCAGAATGGTAAAGAAAGGTAGATTTAAGCAATTTTGAGCGTGGCATGGTTGTTGGTGCCAGAGTATTTTACAATGTGCCTGTAACGATCGGTGTAACACAGAGAGGATCTGATTACCGGTGATCTGCAGTATCACTCAATTTCTTAGCAAATTCGTAATCCATAAAATTAGCCGCTGAGCCCGAATCAATGAAGGCCTCAGAGACTTCCGATTTCTCTTCCCATGTAATCGTACAAGGAAGAAGCAATCTTTTATCCTCTAGGGGTAAGAGTCGTACGCCTAGGGTATTACCCCCAACTACTCCTAGGCAGTAGCGTTTCCCAACTTTTTAGGGCAATTCCGCACTCTATGACCCCCCTCTGCACAATAAAGACACAACTGCTCGGAAATCCTGTGTCTCCGCTCCACCTGAGACAATCTGGACCCACCAATCTGCATTGGCTCGGGTGGAGGTGACACGGAAGGAGGTGAGGTCACAGCAAGCGCAGCGTAGGACACCATCTTAACATTGTTTCTACCCCGGGTCTGCCTTTGATAACGTAACCTGCGATCAATCCTAATGGCCGATGAAATGGCCTCATCGACGGTTCTGGGTTCAGGCTGACTTAACATTAGATCAGAATCCTCATCTGATAACCCTGATAAAAAACAGTCTAAAAGGGCATAGGTGTCCCACCTGGCTGAAACTGACCACCTCCTAAATTCTGCAGCATACTCCTCGATCGGACGCAACAATTTGAGCTTCCGCTCAGAAGTCGAGGCAATGTCTGGATCGTCGTAAATTATTGCCATCGCTTTAAAAAATTCATCTACCGAGGTTAAGGCTAAATCTACGGCGGGTAGACTGTACGCCCAGGTCTGAAAATCGCCTGATAATAAAGTTTTAATAAATGTAACCCTTTGGGCTAGAGTTCCTGAAGAATTAGGTCTAAACTCAAAGTATGATAACACTCTACTCCTAAAATTTCGGAAGTCAGATCTGGGCCCGGAAAACTTTTCAGGTACAGGCATACGTATGTCTGTGCTAGGAGGGGATCGCACTTCATCCACAGCCGTCTGGAGGGTTTGCATAGACCCGGACAAAGCGTTAATTAATGCCCGGTGACTACCCAGCACTTGGTTGATGTTATCCACCGAAGTGGTAAGTGCGCCCAGACGGGTGGGTGCGTCCATTTGCATCTTTGGGTCTGGCATTCTGTAATGATCATTGTAACACAGAGAGGATCTGATTACCGGTGATCTGCAGTATCACCGAAAATACAGATATATACCCGATTATTGATGATCTGCAGTATCACCGATAATCAGATATATCTCTAACCTCTGGACACCTGAGTAATATGAGTGTTTGGTGCAACAGTAATACTTTGAGGAAAGCACCCTATAGAGGGTGCTTAGGCAGTACGAGATACTGCTCTGAGACAGGTTCCTTCCAAGGGCCTGAAGCTCCCCAAGGGGCGGAGTCAGGCTGAGAGTGGGAAGGACCAGCGTGTGAGTGACACCAATGGAAGAATGTCACAAACAGACTGTGAACTATCTCTAGCTGGGGAGATAGTTCTCGAGGTCGGGCAGGCCAGGTCGTCAACACACAGACATATAAAGTACAGAGACAAGAGACAGATGCGGAATCCTAAGACTAGCGGAGTTTGGCAACAGAGTATCAGATATAGCGAAGTACCTAATCAGAGATCAGAAGAGTGGTCAGGAAAGCAGAAGGTCATAACAAATAATCAACAATGCCTAGACTTGGGTGTGAGCTCCAAGATCATCAACACCCCGGAACTGGTCTAGATAATAACACAGATGGTAACAGGATCCCTAGACTAAGGTGTGAGCTCCTTGATCATCAACACCTTGGAAACTGGTCTAGATATAACTCAGATAATAACACAGATAATAACACAGATAACAACAGGATTCCTAGGCTAAGGTGTGAGCTCCCTGGTCATCAACACCTTGGAAACTGGTCTAGATAATAGCTCAGATAATAACACAGATACTGACAGAAGGTCTGAGTGCAACCACGTAGTGATCGCAATGCCAGACACCAGATAAATGACCAGCACCCAGTATATATACACCAGCGCTCTCCAGCGCCACCCTTAAGTGCTGGACCAATGAAAAGTGCTGGAATTGTCAGCTGACCGGCTTGGTCAGCTGACACCCTTCTGACTGTCATAAAGGCTCTGCCTCTCCACGCGCGCGCGTCCTCCTGAACCTGTGTGGACTATCAGTCCCAGCCACACCAGACATGTGTTGTAATGTCTCTGCTGTGATAGATGCGGAACCAGCCGCACCGCTGTCTAAACATGCGGCGGTTCCTCCGTGTTCAGCAGTGCTGTCAGAAATATGCCTATGCGTGCAAACATCCGCGTCTGACGCGGAATCCGCCGCCTTGTTCATAAGGCATGCGCCGGTTTCATCGCGCTCCGTTATGTGGATGCAGACCCACGCGCGCAATCTGCCGCGTTGGACGCGGAATCAGCCGCCTTGCTCTGAGCACCCGCGGCGGCCTTTCCGCGTTTTCTCACAGTGCCAGTCTGAGTATTTCACAATTTGCTAAATTACTGGGATTTTCTACAACAACCATTTCTAGGGTTTACAAAGAATGGTGTGAAGATAGAAAAACATCCAGTGTGCGGCAGTCCTGTGGGTGAAAATGCCTTGTTGATGCTAGAGGTCAGAGGAGAATGGGCCGACTGATTCAAGGTGATAGAAGAGAACGTTGACGGAAATAACCACTCGTTACAACCGAGGTATGCAGCAAAGCATTTGTGAAGCCACAAGACACACAACCTTGAGGCAGATGAGCTACAACAGCAGAAGACTTCACCGGGTATCACTCATCTCCACTACAAATAGGAAAAAGAGGCTACAATTTGCATGTGCTCACCATCCCAAATGCATCCCAAAATGTTATTAGCTTTAGCTGCGGCGGCTTGGCATTGAATATGATTATTTAACTTGTTGTTGATGAGTACTCCTAAGTCCTTCTCCAAGTTTGATGTCCCCAACTGTATGCTATTTATTTTGTATGGTGCTAGACCACTGGTACAACCAAAATGCGTGACTTTACATTTTTCAACATTGAATTTCATCTGCCATTTATGTGCCCATATAGTGTATTTATGTGTCCAAGTATATCACATCTACAGCATTCCCAATATTCACATTAGCGTTCACTACCTCATAAAAGCTGAGCATGTTAGTCAAACAGGACCTGTCTTTAGTAAAACCATGCTAAAACAGAAGTAAGGCGGAGTTATTAAATGCTTTAATGGCTTCTCTCTTCACAAGGGAAACATCGCTGTTGTAAATTACAGATGCAGACAAGGCACCTGGCCCTGATGGCATTCAGCCTCTGGTCCTAAGGGAATTAAGTTCAGTTATCGATAAACCCCTTTATCTTATCTTTTGTGACTCTCTTTCAACTGGCAGAGTTACAGTAGATTGGCGTACAGCCCATGTTTTCCCATTATTTAAGAAGGGCAAAAGAATCAGATCTGGAAAATTATAGACCAGGCATGGACAAACTCGGCCCTCCAGCTGTTACGGAACTACAAGTCCCACAATACATTTGCCTTTATGAGTCATGACTGTGGCTGTCATACTCCTGCAATGCATTGTGGGACTTGTAGTTCCTTAACAGCTGGAGGGCCTAGTTTGCCCATGCCTGTTATAGACCTTTAAGCTTAACGTCAGTTGTGTGCAAACTATTTGAGGGGTTACTAAGAGATACTACACAACACTTCATAGTAGAAAATAATCCTATTTCTCAGCATCAGCATGGGTTTACTAAAGACAGGTCCTGTTTGACTAACATGCTCAGCTTTTATGAGGTAGTGAATGCTAATATGGATATTGGGAATGCTGTAGATGTGATATACTTGGACTTTGCAAAGGCCTTCGACACTGTTCCCAACAAAAGTCTGGTGCAAAAGTTGAGGATGCAAGGACTGGGGAAGAGTCTGTGTTCATGGATAGGGAACTGGCTAATGGACAGAAAACAAAGAGTTGTTGTCAATGGATCTTATTCAAAATGGGTGACTGTGGGGTCCCACGGGGGTCAGTAATGGCTCCAGTACGCTTCAATTTATTTATTAATGATCTAGTAGATGCAGTAGAAAGCAATGTTGCTATTTTTGCAGATGATACAAAATTGTGCAGAATCATCAACTCTCAGGAAAATAGTGTCATATTGCAACAGGATCTGGCTAGGATGGCTATATGGGCACATAAATGAAATTCAACACAGCACAGAAAAAAGCATATTTTATTAAAAAACAAACACAAATATTTATGTAAAAAAACAAAAACACAGGGGGGGTGATCAGACCCCACCAACAGAGAGCTGTGAACCTGTGTGCTGTGTTGTACGGGCCTGCAGCTATGCCTTAAAGCTGCAGTGGCCCATTTAGTTAAAATTGCCCTGGTCTTTAGGGGGGTTTACCACTGCAGTCCTCAAGTGGTTAACTCTCTAGTATGGCCACATCTGGAATATGGAATTCAGTTTTGGGCACCACATTACAGGAACGTTATTGCAGACGCCTTAGAGGGGATCTAATTAACATGTATAAATACATCAGAGGGCAATATAACAGCTTGCTGGATGAACTTTTTGTCCCTAGGACAAAAAGTAGAGATAATAAAAATTGCACCCTGCAGAAAAACACAGAGACAACAGGAGCCCAAATGGTGCAGTATGTCACAGTACCAGAAGTATGTAAAATATGCAGATGAATTATACTCACAAAGGTGAGCTGCAGAAGGGCAACCGACCACTAGAAGCAGGTGGAGAAGATGTATAACCCTGACTAGGGATGCTCACCACATTCCGCGGAATTAAGTTTTCCGCGATTCCGGACGGAATTTGGTGATTCCGGTTCCGTCGCGACGAAACGGAATTGCTATAGCGATATGCGGAATTTCCGCGGAATGATGCGTAATTCCGGCGGAATGGGTACTTTTGTTCGAAAATCACAAGAAAGCCCCTAGAAGAAGATTAAACAACAGGATTAAGGATGATCCGGCAGAAAAAAACCTCCTCCTCCTCTCTTGTCTTCCAGGGATTTGTAGGATGTCAAAATCCAGCTCACACACATTGGCCAGGAATCGAATCCAGGCCAACTGCTTGGAAGGCAGATATGCTCACCACTATACCACCAACACTACATGCTGAAGCCAGCCTAGCATGTACCATTGTGATATACCCAAGAGAAAAATGAGCTTGCTTAGGGATTTGTACAATGTCAAAAGCAAGCTCACATACATTGGCCATGCAACCAACCTAAAGCTTACTTGTGTCTTACAACACATTGGCGTAAGACTTTACCAAATCCAATGCTCCAATATGGGGAAGCTTCTCTGTTTGCTGTTTTTTTTTTTTTATGCGTGGTGTCACAGTTCACTCATCTCTTCAACTACAAGAAAGGCCCAGGAGTAGTCTTAGCTACCGTAATATCTATAAAGCAAAATTCATGCACTCATGTTGCAATAAGTGTGTGCTAAGTCACTAAGTAAAGTATAGCTCAAGGAATATGACCAAAACAGCACCACACCTAGGTGTGGTGCTGTTTTGGTCATATTCCTTGAGCTATACCGTAATATCTATGTTACGGCAGGGCCCTTATTACACTTTCTCTTACAGGGCTATGGAAACCGTTTTGCCCATGCGACAAAGCGAGGTGTAAAAATGAAATCATGCGTAGCAGAGGATGGTTTCAATCCATAAGCCTCTAGGTTATGGGCCCAGCACACTTCCATTGCACCACTCTGCTTACATTTGTATGCAATCTCAAGTTTAAGAAGGGTACATTAGTTGAAATAGTTACACTACAATCTATGTTACAGCAAGGCCCTAATGACACTTTCTCTTATGGGGCTATGGCCACTGATTGGCCGATGTGGTAAAGCAAGGTGTAAAAACCAAAGTACACCTAGCAGAGAATGGTTTTGATCCATCAACCTCCAGGTTATGGACTCACCACGCTTCCGCTGCACCACTCTGCTGCTGTACAGCAGACGCTTCGTTGTCGGAAAAAGCCGTATGGAAAAATGGGCACTCCTTTGCCTACTTCTTTCTGGCCTTTGTCATCATGAAAGGATCATAGAAATATATGTAGAAATTTGATATATACAGGTTTTGTTTAAAGTGGCGTTAAACTTCTTGGAGCAGACTTTTTTCCTCCCTCCACAAGACACACATGCATCCGCATAAAATCATTTAGCAACAACTGTGTGCACAGTCTCTGTGGTGCAATCAGTTAGCGTGTTCGACTGTTAACCGAAAGGTTGGTGGTTCAAGCCCAGAGAGAGTCTACATCTGGGGTTCTTTTTGGACAACTGTTGAACACAAAAGGCAAGGTTGTCCCTGGGTGGGCTTGAACCACCAGCCTTTTGGTTAACAGCCGAATGTGCTAACTTATTGTGCCACAGAGACTGTGCACACTGTTGAATCATTTTATGGGGATGTATGTGTGTCTTTTGGAGGAAGGAAGTAAGTCTGCTCCAAGAAGTTTCAGCATGTAGCGTTGGTGGTATAGTGGTGAGCATAGCTGCCTTCCAAGCAGTTGACCTGGGTTTGATTCCTGGCCAATGTATGTGAGCTGGCTTTTGACATCCTACAAATCCCTGGAAGACAAGACAAGAGAGGAGGAGGGAGCTAGGTCCTATGGCTTAACTGACACCTCCTGCTGGAAAAAAAATTGACCGGGGGAACAGCCACTAGGTCCCATGGGCTACCATTTAGCATAAACAAGGTTTCATTTGCGATTACTTTTTTTCTAATTTTTCCGCATTTCCGCCGGAATGCGCAATTCAGCGGAAATTCGCAAAATTCCGTGGAAATGTCATAGCGACGGAATTTAGCGCTGGTGGAATCCACCAATTCCGGCGGAACGGAATTAGTTGTTTCCGATCATCCCTAACCCCGACTCCACTCGGGTGACCAGACGGAACTAGTGATGGTCGCACTCTTGATAGAAAGCAAACCTTAAATTACCTAAGTTGGTCAAAGAGGGTTGATCCCCCCCAAAAGGAGGGTGAAGGCGCAAGGTAAAGGGGAAAGAGGTGCCCAGAAAATATAAAATGCATTAAAAACAAATAAAATGAAAAAAGTGAGGTGGCTTACCTGAATGAAGACAAATTCATGTATTAATAGAATTTTATTGCACTGGCAATGCGTTTCATGGGTGCCTACCCACTTCCTCAGGCCAAATAGCAGTGCCTAATAGTGCTTGTAGCCACAAATAATGCGCCTCTGAAGAGGGAAGGCTATTCAAAGCAAGGTAATTTTGTGGCCGATGGACAAAAAATTATGCCTGTTGTTCCCAACACTTAAATAAAGATGAGCTTATCACACAGCTGAATGGAAGGCTCATGGTGAAGGAACTGCCCCGGACAGGAATACATATTTGCAGGGTGCTGGCACTAGGACGGTCCCAGACCAGGCCAGTTCCAGTACATGTGGCACAATTTGAAAGTCAACCTTTGTAGATGGTCAGGGCTGAGGTTTGCAGTGTTCATTACACATTTATAGTGATTGGGAATGCCACATCCTTGCCTGAGATGGTGGGTGAGTAGGAAGAAATCCACCCAGTCGTGGTTGGTGACAGTGTGGTCCACCACCACAAAACGTGCATGGGCGGCCCCGGGCCCCACCAAAGCGGGGCCCTTTCAGTTGCTCCCCGGAGGGGAACCTCCCCCTTTGCCTTTGGCACAGGCATCTCTACTCCCCTGATCACTCAAAATTGTAGAATTGTATAAATGAGTTTTCAATGTTCAATTAATCAAAAATCAAACTTTTTTTTTCATTTTTCATAATTAACAAACTTATTTTTTCATTTTTCATGATTAACTAACGTATTTTTCAATTTTTTATAATTAAGTTTGTCAAACAAGGTAATCTAAAAAAAAAGGAGGGTGCCAGCTTACGCATACCAGCCACCCACCACCACCATCCTCCCTTCTCATTCTTCGTTGTTCAGACACCATGATGGAGTTTCAAGTAGCCTGCATTTCATTGCTTGCAAGCCTCCACTGCATGGCTCTGCAGTGGAATGGCACCACCACCACAAATGGCAGGCAGGCCTGCTGCCGGCCTGCCACCCACTGAACACCAATTGCAACTGGCGGCAAGCCTCCACTGCGTCACTGTGTTTTGGAGTTACATAGTTACATAGTTATTTTGGTTGAAAAAAGACATACGTCCATCAAGTTCAACCAGTATAAAGTACAACACCAGCCTGCTCCCTCACATATCCCTGTTGATCCAGAGGAAGGCGAAAAAACCCTTACAAGGCATGGTCCAATTAGCCCCTAAAGGGAAAAATTCCTTCCCGACTCCAGATGGCAATCAGATAAAATCCCTGGATCAACATCATTAGGCATTACCTAGTAATTGTAGCCATGGATGTCTTTCAACGCAAGGAAAGCATCTAAGCCCCCTTTAAATGCAGGTATAGAGTTTGCCATAATGACTTCCTGTGACAATGCATTCCACATCTTAATCACTCTTACTGTAAAGAACCCTTTCCTAAATAAATGGCTAAAACGTTTTTCCTCCATGCGCAGATCATGTCCTCTAGTCCTTTGAGAAGGCCTAGGGACAAAAAGCTCATCTGCCAAGCTATTATATTGCCCTCTGATGTATTTATACATGTTAATTAGATCCACTCTAAGGCGTCTTTTCTCTAGACTAAATAAACCCAGTTTATCTAACCTTTCTTGATAAGTGAGACCTTCCATCCCACGTATCAATTTTGTTGCTCGTCTCTGCACCTGCTCTAAAACTGCAATATCTTTTTTTGTAATATGGTGCCCAGAACTGAATTCCATATTCCAGATGTGGCCTTACTAGAGAGTTAAACAGGGGCAATATTATGCTAGCATCTCGAGTTTTTATTTCCCTTTTAATGCATCCCAAAATTTTGTTAGCTTTAGCTGCAGCTGCTTGGCATTGAGTATGATTATTTAACTTGTTGTCGATGAGTACTCCTAAGTCCTTCTCCAAGTTTGATGTCCCCAACTGTATCCCATTTATTTTGTAAGGTGCTAGACCATTAGTACGTCCAAAATGCATGACTTTACATTTGTCAACATTGAATTTCATCTGCCATGTATGTGCCCATATAGCCATCCTATCCAGATCCTGTTGCAATATGACACTATCTTCCTGAGAGTTGATGATTCTGCACAATTTTGTATCATCTGCAAAAATAGCAACATTGTTCACGACTGCATCTACTAGGTCATTAAAAAATAAATTGAAGAGCACTGGACCCAGAACAGACCCCTGTGGGACCCCACTGCTAACAGTCTCCCATTTTGAGTACGATCCATTGACCACAACTCTTTGTTTTCTGTCCATTAGCCAGTTCCCTATCCATGCACACAGACTCTTCCCCAGTCCTTGCATCCTCAACTTTTGCACCAGACTTTTGTGGGGAACAGTGGCAAAGGCCTTTGCAAAGTCCAAGTATATCACATCTACAGCATTCCCAATATCCATATTAGCATTCACTACCTCATAAAAGCTGAGCATGTTAGTCAAACAGGCAGGGCCGGGCCGAGGCATAGGCTGGAGAGGCACCAGCCTCAGGGCGCACTGTAGGAGGGGGCGCAGAATTCATAAAGAAATAAAAAAAGGGGATACATGGCAGTGACTGCAAGCCAGATAACTAGATATTAAGGTGTTGGGGAGGTTGTGGGCCCTGTGGCCCTCTTAGTCTAATAGCAATCCGTGTGTGAGAGCTGAGGTGGGAGGGATGGAGGGGCGCACTTTGGTGTCTCAGCCTTGGGTGCTGAAGGACCTTGTCCCTGCTCTGCAAACAGGACTTGTCTTTAGTAATCCCATGTTGATGCTGAGAAATAAGATTATTTTCTACTATGAAGTCATGTATAGTATCTCTTAGTAACCCCTTAAATAGTTTGCATACAACTGATGTTAAGCTTACAGGTCTATAATTTCCTGGATCTGAATTTTTGCCCTTCTTAAATAATGGGAAAATGTGGGCTGTACGCCAATCCACTGGGACCAGGGCCGTATCTATTAAGAGGCACCCGTGGGCCGGTGCCATGGGCGGGTCCTCGGGGGGGGGGCGGCCACTCATAGTTCATTTATTTATATTTTTTTCTTTAATTTTTTTTTCTTTTAATTTTTTTTTTATTAAACAACTTTTATTTATTTTTTTCGAAGGGGGGGGGGAGGGGGGGGTAAGCGCAGAGAGCGTATGCACACATGGAGGGGAACTCGCTCCCCCCTCTCCCTCCAGCAGAGTGGCAGCGGCCGGCAAGCCTGTGAGCCTTCTGCTTCTTCCTGTATTGGATGTGGGGCCCCGCCCCCTTCCTGTCCCGGCCATATAGCGGCAGTTTCAATGTGTCTCTGAGACACAACACAATCTGGTAACCAGATTCTGGTTACACTATGGATCTTACGAGTTCCCCCTGGCCAGAGGAGATCTGTGGTGGAGCAGCAGCAGCAGCAGAAGCAGAAGCAGCATGGCGAGTGAAGGGGCAAGAGATCCGTGCAGCAGCAGCATGGTGAGTAGAGATGGGAAGTTCGGATCTTTTCAATGATCCGGATGATTCGAATCGGATCATTGAAGAGATCCGGATCTTTGATCCGAATCTCGGATCATTTTACTACCGAAGCATTCGGGGGTGAAATGGATAGCAGGACAGGTCTTTCCCTGCTGTGGACAGAAGGGGAGGGGGATGGACACACAGAGATGGGGAAAAGATGCACAGAGGGCAGGGAGTGGACAGAGAAGGGAGGAGGGAAGCAGAGAGCAGAAATGTTTGCTTGCACACAATACCCACATGCTGCAATCATACGCTGTACATGTATTTCACCTATATGTTCATCTGTATACTTTGAAAGAAAAGGTCGCACAGTGAAAGAAACCATTCCCAGAAGATAAGTGCAGCTGTTTAGTGCCAAGAGCAGAGGAGGATCATATTGCCCTGCAATCACAGTGCCTGCAAAGTTACTGAGCTGTGCTGAGCCAAAAGCTTCCAATGTGATCAATGTGCACAACTACGGAACAGACAGCCTGTAATCAGCAGCACGTTATAGCCAGTATGTGTGCTCTACACATATCTGGCAGTGGTGGCACCCATGTCCCCTCTACCTGTCCCTGCAAGGCTGGCTGAGTCCCCTCCAACAGAGCAATCCATCTCAGCTCTGCTTGCTTCCAGGACCCTGCTGCCCGCTGAGAGGGGGGCGTGTCGCTCCTGGCCCCGCCCCTTTTGCGATCCGAATCACTCATTTTGATGATTCGGATGATCGACTCATAAAATAGATTCGGATCAAAGATCCGAATCGTTCATGATCCGGACAACACTAATGGTGAGTGGAAGGAAATGATTTCTGGCTAGCAGGGAGAGGTAGCAGGCTGGTGTGCACAGTGCTTCACTCTCCAGTTTACATAAGTCAGCTGTCATTATTGCCTGTATCACTGGCTGCTGTGACACAGAGTGCCCTGCACTATTGATTCATTATTCTGATCAGAATAATGAATCAATAATGCAGGTCAGTCTGGATTTGCAGTGGCCAGTGATACAGGTAATAATGACAGCAGACTTCTGTAGTACCAGGAGCAGCACTGTGTAAGCTGGGGCAGTTTAGGTTATGCCTCTGAACTCTCCTCTTCCAGTGTCTCTTCCCAGCCCCCCTCCCCCTCTGCATTTATCAGCATGTCCTGTCAAACGGGACAAGTGAAGGCTAAAGTCCTGGTGAGATCTCCCTGGCCCTGCTGTTCCTTTTACCCCAGACTTTTTGACTGTCTTTATCTCCTCTCTTATGCTTCCACCTCTTTCTTATATTTCTCTCTTCTCTTTCCCACATTTCTCTTCCTTTTATGCATGTGTCCTCTTTCCCCCACACTCCCTACTCTGTATTCTCTTCCCTGTCTCTTTTACTTGCTCTCTTTCCTACCATCTCCTTCCTATTCTGTTTATTGCAGTTTTATACACCCTCCTTAAAGGGAAGGTTCAGCTCAGGGACTATGAAAAAAAAATCCTTATCCACTTACCTGGGGCTTCCTCCAGCCCATGGCAGGCAGGAGGTGCCCTCGGCGCCGCTCCGCAGGCTCCCGGTTGTCTCCGGTGGCCGACCCGACCTGGCCAGGCCGGCGGCCAGGTCGGGCCTCTTCTGCGCGCCATTGTGCGTTCCACGCCGCTGCGCTGACGTCATCGGACGTCTTCCGGGCTGTACTGCGCAGGCTCAGTGATGACGTCAGCGTGCTGGCGTGGAACGCACAATGGAGCGCAGAAGAGGCCCGACCTGGCCAGGTCGGGTCGGCCACCGGGAGCCTGCGGAGCGGCGCCGAGGGCACCTCCTGCCTGCCACGGGCTGGAGGAAGCCCCAGGTAAGTGGATAAGGATTTTTTTTTCATAGTCCCTGAACCTTCCCTTTAACCTCCTTGCCGGTCTAAAAAATCCGGCAAGGAGGCAGCGCCGCACTTTTTTTTTAATTCTTTTTTTTTTAAATCATGTAGCGAGCCCAGAGCTCGCTACATGATAGCCGCTAAGCGGCGGCATCCCCCCACCCACTCCGATCGCCTTCGGCGATCAGAGTATGCAGGGAATCCCGGGATTTCCTTCAGGGCTTACCCGGTCGCCATGGCGACCGGGCGGGATGACGTCACCGACGTCATGACGTCAGAGGGAACTCCGATCCGCCCCTTAGCGCTGCCTGGCACTGATTGGCCAGGCTCCGCAGGGGTCTGGGGCGGGGGGGGGGGGGGGGGGGCGGCGCAGCGGGTAGCGGCGAATCGGCGGCGATCGCGACCTACACGCAGCTAGCAAAGTGCTAGCTGCGTGTAGGGAAAAAAAAATTATGCAAATCGGCCCAGCGGGGCCTGAGAAATCCTCCTCCGCAGGTTACCCCGAGCTGAGCTCGGGATAACCGGCAAGGAGGTTAAAGGACTTCCGGAGCCAAGTGTAAAAAAAAAAAAAGTGAAATACTTGCATCACATGTGTAGGCACGGTGGATGCCGTCTGCGCCCTCCGTGCCGTTCCGCCGGGCTCACGCCGCTCAATAGCCCCCAGGGCTGGCTCCCGACCGCACGGCCTGGGTTGGGCTCTCCTGCTTCCACTAACATGGCCGCGGCTGCACAGGCTTTTTCCTGTAGCCTGGTTCAGGGGGTTGGCCCTAGAGCTGCGCAGCCGCACTCGCGGCTATGTGGATTGCGCAGCCGCGCCCAGCTCATGTGGCCGTGTTAGTGGAGGCAGGAGAGCCCGGGCCGTGCGGTCGGGAGCCGGACCGGGGGGATATTAAGCGGCGGGGACCCGGCGGATCGGCACGGATGGCGTCCTCCGTGCCTACACATGTGATGCAGGTATTTCACATTTTTTTACACTTGGCCTCGGAAGTCCTTTAAAGAGTCTGAAGCCTACAAAATTACATCTTTTTTTTAGGCAGTCCTCTTTAGCATTAATGGCATAACTGAAACACCGCTATCCTGCATCAAAACGAGTCCTTAATCACCCCAACTACCGGGGCAAAAATCTGCGACTTTCTAGGATGTGGATATTGCTGCCCGGGGAGGCAGAGCTTAGCGCTGTAGCTCTGTCTCCAATCGCATCAATCTCCACGGATCACCACCTCTCCCCGCCTTCACGCTGCTGTGTGTGCCTGCTCCGCTCTATCTTCTCTGCTTAAATGATGCCCACTGTACGATTATCTTCTGGTGTTATGCTGCCCACATTGCGATTATTCTCTGCTGAAATATTGCATTCATTGCGATTATTCTCTGCTGAAATGTTGCACTCATTGCGATTATTTTCTGGTGAAATGTTGCCCACATTGTGATTATTCTCTGCTGAAATGCTGCCAACGTTGCGATTATTTTCTGATGAAATGTTGCCTACATTGCGATTATTCTCTGCTGAAATGCTGCCAACGTTGCGATTATTTTCTGGTGAAATGTTGCCTACATTGCGATTATTCTCTGCTGAAATGCTGCCAACGTTGCGATTATTTTCTGGTGAAATGTTGCCTACATTGCGATTATTCTCTGCTTAAATGCTGCCAACGTTGCGATTATTTTCTGGTGAAATGTTGCCTACATTGCGATTATTCTCTGCTGAAATGCTGCCAACGTTGCGATTATTTTCTGGTGAAATGTTGCCTACATTGCGATTATTCTCTGCTGAAATGCTGCCAACGTTGCGATTATTTTCTGGTGAAAATTGCTGCTTTACGATTATTTTATGGTGGAACGCTGCCCCATTAAAATTATTTTATAGTGAAAAGCTGCCCCATTATGATTATTTGGCACCTATGGGGGGCCGCATCTAAATTTTTTGCAAGGGGACCCAGTGATTTCTAGTTACGCCCCTGACTACTACCTAAACTGGGGATACCTATAGACCTGGCTATCTATACTGGGAACACCTATAGTATGTCTGCATTGGGGAAACCTATAGACCTGGCTACTTTATACTGTACTTATTATTTATATAGCGCCAACATATTACGTAGCGCTGTACAGAGTATGTATTGTCTTGTCACTAACTGTCCCACAGAGGGGCTCACAATCTAATCCCTACCATAGTTATGTGTGTATGTATCGTAGTCTAGGGCCAATTTATAGGGGGAAGACAATTAACTTATCTGTATCGTATGCTATTGGGATGTGGGAGGAAACCAGAGTGTCTGAAGGAAACCCACACAGGGAGAACATACAAACTCCTTGCAGATGTTGACCTGGCTAGGATTCGAACCGGGAACCCAGCGCTGCAAGGCGAGAGCACTAACCACTACGCCACCGTGCTGCCATACTACTGTACTATATTGTACTGCCATCTTCAGCAGTACTTCAGAGTACATAGTCATGTCACTGACTACGAGGAGCTTACAATCTAATCCTGCCATAGTCTAATGTCCTACCATATTATTATGTATTTATATAGCACTGGCATATTCTGCAGCACTTTCCAGAGAACAGTCATGTTACTGACTTTTCTCAGGGGAGCACACAATCTAATACCACTATTTTGTGCGAGAGAACACTGGCTAATGTGTGTTGTTGTTTTTTTTGGGGGGGGGGGGGAATATTTCCTACTTGCTTTTTTAGGGTCACTTTACTCATACCCGGGGAGAAAACACGGCCCCACCGACTTTGGGCTGCACTCTTAGTAAGAGATTTTAATTGGCCACACCCACTGTATGTTACGGACACGCCCACTGCATTATGTGACCACGCCCATTTTTCGCTAACACCCACCTACCGGGGGGGGGGGGCGCCATAAGTTTGGAGTGCCTAGGGGAGCCCAAAACCTAAATACAGCCCTGACTGGGACTCTGCCAGTTGCAAGAGAGTCACAAAAGATAAGATAAAGGGGTTTATCTATAACTGAACTTAATTGTCTTAGGACCCGAGGATGCATGCCATCCGGGCCAGGTGCCTTGTCTATTTTTAATTTATTTAGTCTTGCCTTTACTTCTTCCTGCGTTATTTAATATTACAGTTAGAAGATTGAGACTCTTCCGGCTCTGTAGTTTGCAACAATGCTGTTTCTTTTGTGAAGACAGAAGAAAAGAAAGCATTTAATAACTCTGCCTTACCTTGGTCATCCACCATTGAGTTCCCACCCTCATCCTTTAGGAGTCCTATACAGTCAACTTTTCATTTTAGAGTTAATGTACTTGTAAAACTTTTTTGGGTTAGATTTGATATCCTTAGCGATTTGTTTTTCAGCTTCAATCTTTGCCTGCCTAATTTCTTTTTTACAATTTTTATTGCACTCCTTATAATTGCTTAGTGCAGCCTCGGTGCCCTCCTGTTTTAAGACCTTATAGGCATTCTTTTTCCTCTTCATTTTATCTTTAACCTTTCTATTCATCCAAAGAGGCCTTTTTTTATTCCTAGATATTTTGTTTCCATATGGGATATACATACTACAATATTGATTGAGTATAAGTTTAAAAGCTTGCCATTTCCCTTCAGTGTCTTCCCCTTGTAGTACATTATCCCAGTTCACCAAACTTAGTGCCTGCCTAATTTGATTGAACTTTGCTTTTCTAAAATTCATAGTTTTAGTGGTCCCGCTGCCCCGTGGCCTATCAGTCACCAGATCAAACGTTATCATGTTGTGATCACTATTTCCCAAATGTTCTTGAACCTGCACATTTGATACATTATCTGGTCTATTAGAAATGATCAGATCCAGTAACGCATTCCCCCTAGTTGGTTCAGTTACCATTTGAGTCAAGTAATTGTCCTGTAGTGCTGCCAGAAATCTGCTGCTTTTACCAGAATGGGTAGCCTCAATACCCCAGTCAATGTCTGGAAAGTTGAAGTCGCCCATATTTATGACCTCAAATCTCAATCTGCTGTAGTAATCACAGTTCTGCAGCTTCATTAATAAGAGTTGGCCTGTAGCATACCCCAATAAGCAATTGGCAACTTTTATTCCCACCATGAATATTTACCCAAACGGACTCCACATCTTCGCAATCTTCCTCCATCTCATCGTTGAGGACAGCTGTAAAAGAATTCTTAACAAAGAGACAAACCCCTCCACCTTTTTTCCCTGTTCTATCCCTCCTAAACACATTGTATCCTTTTAAATTAGCTATCCAGTCATGGCTTTCATACATCCATGTCTCGGTTATTCCCACAATGTCATAGCCTTTGTCATTCAGAATGAACTCTAGTTCGCCTATTTTATTTGCAAGGCTCCGAGCATTGGTTACCATGCACTTTATATTTTTACCACCACATTTACCAATTTTGTTTACATGAAATGGGCTACTTGAATTTTTACCAACCTCCTTAATCTTTACTAGGGGTGGGACGACGAATCCGGCGAATCCACGAATCCCTCGAATATTAGGAAATATTCGAGATTCGTGGACTCGAATCCCGACGCCATTTTCTGTTCGCCGAATACGCCGAATCCCGACGCTGCATCGCCGCGCATCCGCCGCTTCCCCCGCTCGCAATTGTCCTCCTTCCTCCCCCTGCAGCCTCCTCCGCTCGCTCGCCGCATAAATAAGAGGAAGCAGCCTCTCACCTCCAGCGTGGAGCCCGGAGCGGCAGACCTCCTGCACACTTCCTTATTCCCCCTAGTGACCGGCTCTTACTACGCGTCATCAGTAAGAGCCGGTCAGGTGGCCACTAGGGGGAACTAGGAAGTGAAGGGAGAAGGCTGCTGCTCCGGGCTCCACGCTGATGCTGGAGGTGAGAGGCTGCTTCTCCTTATGTATGCAGGGGGACGAGCGGAGGAGGCTGCGGGGGGAGGGAGGAGGATATGTGCCACCCATAAGAAGCCCCCATAGCCTGCTATCTATACTGAAGCCCCCATACGAAGCCCCCCATAGCCTGCTATCTATACTGAAGCCCCCCATAGCCTGCTACCTATACTAAAGCCCCCCATAGCCTGCTACCTATACTAAAGCCCCCCATAGCCTGCTAACTATGCTGAAGCCCCCCATACTGAAGCCCCCCATAGCCTGCTACCTATACTGAAGCCCCCCATAGCCTGCTACCTATACTGAAGCCCCCCATAGCCTGCTATCTATACTGAAGCCCCCCATAGCCTGCTACCTATACTGAAGCCCCCCACAGCCTGCTACCTATACTAAAGCCCCCATAGCCTGCTATCTATACTAAAGCCCCCCATAGCCTGCTACCTATACTAAAGCCCCCCATAGCCTGCTAACTATGCTGAAGCCCCCATACTGAAGCCCCCCATAGCCTGCTACCTATACTGAAGCCCCCCATAGCCTGTTACCTATACTGAAGCACCCCCATAGCCTGCTACCTATACTGAAGCCCCCCATAGCCTGCTACCTATACTGAAGCCCCCCATAGCCTGCTATCTATACTGAAGCCCCCCATAGCCTGCTATCTATACTGAAGCCCCCCATACTGAAGCCCCCCATAGCCTGCTACCTATACTAAAGCCCCCCATAGCCTGCTACCTATACTAAAGCCCCCCATAGCCTGCTACCTATACTGAAGCCCCCCATAGCCTGCTATCTATACTGAAGCCCCCCATAGCCTGCTACCTATACTAAAGCCCCCCATAGCCTGCTAACTATGCTGAAGCCCCCCATACTGAAGCCCCCCATAGCCTGCTACCTATACTGAAGCCCCCCATAGCCTGCTAACTATGCTGAAGCCCCCCATACTGAAGCCCCCCATAGCCTGCTACCTATACTGAAGCCCCCCATAGCCTGCTACCTATACTGAAGCCCCCCATAGCCTGCTACCTATACTGAAGCCCCCCCATAGCCTGCTACCTATACTGAAGCCCCCCATAGCCTGCTACCTATACTGAAGCCCCCCATAGCCTGTTACCTATACTGAAGCACCCCCATAGCCTGCTACCTATACTGAAGCCCCCCATAGCCTGTTACCTATACTGAAGCACCCCCATAGCCTGCTACCTATACTGAAGGCCCCTATACCCTGCTACCTATACTGAAGGCCCCTTTACCCTGCTACCTATACTGAAGGCCCCTATACTCTCCTACCTATACTTAAGGCCCCTATACCCTGCTGCCTATACTGAAGGCCCCTATACCCTGCTGCCTATACTGAAGCCCCCTATACTCTGCTACCTATACTAAAGGCCTCTATACCCTGCTGCCTATACTGAAGGCTCCTATACCCTGCTGCCTATACTGAAGCCCCCTATACTCTGCTACCTATACTGAAGGCCCCTATACCCTGCTGCCTATACTGAAGGCCCCTATACCCTGCTGCCTATACTGAAGGCCACTATACTCTGCTACCTATACTGAAGGCCACTATACCTTGCAACCTATAGTGAAGGCCCCTATACCCTGCTGCCTATACTGAAGGCCACTATACCCGGCTGCCTATACTGAAGGCCACTATACCTTGCAACCTATAGTGAAGGCCCCTATACCCTGCTGCCTATACTGAAGGCCACTATACCTTGCAACCTATAGTGAAGGCCCCTATACCTTGCTAGCTATACTGAAGACACCTTTACCTAGCTACCTATAGTGCGGGCAACTATTCCATGGATCGCACAATTCTTATGTGCAGGATTCGTTAGATTCGGGATTCGAAAGCTTCGAGATATTCGAGAACCTTTTTAGATTCGGATCCGGATTCGGATTCGAAGAAATTGTGGATTCGTCCCATCCCTAATCTTTACACTGTCCCCACGCCCCGCTCCACCCCCCATAATGTTAGGTTCCCACTGTCTTTTTACCTCATCTTGTCTACGTATTGAGACTTTATCCTCCCGCCTCCCCCCAGATCCTAGTTTAAAATCTCCTCCAACCATTTAGCCATCTTCTCCCCAATGCAGCTGCACCCTCCCCATTAAGGTGCAGCCCATCCCTGCTGTAGAACCTGTAGCCGACTGCAAAGTCTGCCCAGTTCTCCAGGAACCCAAACCCTTCCTTCCTACACCAATTTCTCAGCCACTTATTTAACTCCCTAAGCTCCCTCTGTCTCTCAGATGTAGCACGTGGCACTGGCAGTATTTCAGAAAACACCACCTTGGAGGTCCTTGCTTTAAGTTTATCTCCAAGTACCTGAAAATCATTTTTGAGGACCTTCCATCTCCCACTAACTTTGTCATTGGTGCCAATGTGTACCATGACAGCCGGGGGGTCCCCAGCCCCACCCAGTAATCTGTCAATTCTTTCCGCTACATGCCGAACCCGAGCACCCGGGAGGCAACAGACTGTACGGCATTCACGGTTTCTTCGACAGATTACCCTATCTGTGCGCCTAATAATTGAATCCCCTACCACCAGTACCTGTCTAGCCTTAGCTGCACTCCTATTCCCTTTCTCGTTACAGCAGTCTGCCCCTTGGTTGCTAAGGAGCACATCCTGCTGCAGCATTGCTACTCCTGAATCATCCTCCCCAATATTACGCAAACAAGCATACTTATTAGGGAGGGACAACTCGGGACTAGCCTCCCTGCCACTTTTTCCCCTACCCCTTCTAACTGTGACCCAACTAGCAGCTGCCTCTGCTTCTTGGTCTGGCTGTACTCCACCCTCCTCATCTTCAACGGTTCCATCCAGTGTCTGGATCGTGAGATCCAAGCTCTTCTCCATGTTGTGTATGCGTCTCAGTGTTGCGAGATGCTTATTTAGCTCTGCGACTTACGCCTCTAACTGAGCAACACGCACACACCCAGGGCAACAGTAAACACCCTCAATCTACTGATCAAGGCATGCATACATGTTGCAGGATGTACACTGCACAGCATCGTCCAACATGATGACTTTTGTGTGGGGAAAAATTATTTAAAGTAAACTGTGGCGGTAAAAGATGAAACGGGAGAGTGAGTGTAGCTGGGGAGGAGGAAAGGGAGAGTAAGTGAAGTTGGGGAGTGAGTAAAGTTGGGGGGGAGGAGGGGGAGGGGAGGAGGAGGGGCAGGAGGGGTGGAGGAGTGGAGGTGGAGTGAGTGAAGTTGGGGTGGAGTCCTCAAAATTTAAAGACTACACCACAACGTGCCTAGCACATTCTAACCAATGCAAAAAAACGCAATATTGGTTAAAGGTTTTTTTTTTTTTTTTAGGCCTTACCTACTTCCTCTCATCACTCTCTTTGTGCCTGTGTTGTAACGCCTGTTTTTAACGCCTATGCTACTTGTGTCGAAGCCACTTAGTGAGCAAGCCACAGACTGAGCAAGCTCAGTACTGAGTCCTGAAGCTGACCAAATACCTCCTGTTACAGCTAATCCCTCCCCCTAGCTAATTGCCTGCTGCAAAGCAAACTAGAGGGAAAAGAATAAAAAATTGTACTTTTAAAAACTGACGCTGCTTAATATCAGATGAACCACAATAGACAATCCACCAGATATCGCAGCAGCAAAAAACAATATACAAACAGCAATGTAATATAATTAGTGCTCACAATTCCCAGCAGTGAAGTGAAGCAGCCCTCCCCCAAGATTAGGGCTGACACCACCACATCGCCCCCACCACGAATGGCAGGCAGACCTGCTGCCAGCGTGACATTTGCTAACTTAACATTTTTTGAAAATTATCATTGAAATTATATAAATATTACCTTGAAATTTTGTTTGTTTTTATAAATAAATTTGTATTTTTTAATGTGTTAAAAATAACAAATCTATACATAAATAACTTTCAAAATAATTTTTTATCAATAACTTTCACAAATATGCCCAAGAAAAAAAAAATTCAGCTGTACACTGAGCCAGTCTGCCTCAGTTGAGTGTGCATGCAGCGCCCACACACCTAAGGACCTTACAGACCTGTTAGCGCTCAATCTCAGTAAATGCGGCGTTTGGTTTGTCAGTGTGAAGCGGGCATATCCCTTACATTACCAATCTCTAGACATTTTAAAGCAGCCCTTTCCTCAAATGTGGGAATGTACTGTGATTTCTGTCCTTTAGGGATTAAAACCCGACTCTGCATCAACTCCGTAATTTTTTATGAGACTTTTGGCATGGATCCCCCTCAGCCATGCCCCTGTCCAGGAGTTAGAGCCTTTGAAACTAGTTTTCCATTACTTTTGTGGACATAAACAGTCTTTGTAGTTTGTGAAATTCATCTGCCCATTGTAGTCTACGGAGGTTCGCCCAGTTTGCGCGAATCCATACTACACCTGATATTGTCTATTCTCTAACATATGTGCAAGACAAACACATCCTTGACTGTGAGGGAGATGAGTATCCTGAGATAGATATGTGTACAATGCCAGGAATTTTCACTGCAGACCCAAGTGACCCAGAGAGAGAGATCCACGAAGATGGTGACTTAAGGGATCTGATTTCCAACTTAGATAATGAAACCCTAGTTGACCCATTGCTGGTAAGATGTGACAAAGGAAAATGACACTCACCTAAAGGGTTATTAGGAACACCTGTTCAATTTTTCATTAATGCAGTTATCTAATCAACCAATCACATGGCAGTTGCTTCAATGCATTTAGGGGTGTGGTCCTTGTCAAGACAATCTCCTGAACTCCAAACTGAATGTCAGAATGGTAAAGAAAAGTAGATTTAAGCAATTTTGAGCGTGGCATGGTTGTTGGTGCCAGAGTATTTTACAATGTGCCAGTCTGAGTATTTTACAATTACTGGGATTTTTGCGCAGAACCATTTCTAGGGTTTACAAAGAATGGTGTGAAAATAGAAAAACATCCAGTATGCGGCAGTCCTGTGGGTGAAAATGCCTTGTTGATGCTAGAGGTCAGAGGAGAATGGGCCGACTGATTCAAGGTGATAGAAGAGAACGTTGACGGAAATAACCACTCGTTACAACCGAGGTATGCAGCAAAGCATTTGTGAAGCCACAAGACACACAACCTTGAGGCAGATGAGCTACAACAGCAGAAGACTTCACCGGGTATCACTCATCTCCACTACAAATAGGAAAAAGAGGCTACAATTTGCAAGAGCTCACCAAAGTTTAACAGTTGGAGACTGGAAAATGTTGCCTGGTCTGATGAGTTGGTGACAGTGTGGTCCACCACCACAAAACGTGCATGGGTGGCCCCGGGCCCCACCAAAGTGGGGCCCAGTGTTGCCAACCTTTCACGTTATTTTTTACTGACAAATACCTTAAAATTTACTGACAAAAGATTTTTTTACTGACAAAACCCCCGAAAAAATGGGCGTGGCCAGGCAACAGAATGTGGGCGTGGTCATGGGTGGGGCCAAATATACATGATTTTAATATTGCTGTGAAAGGTCTGCCAGGGAAGTTTGAGCTCTGCCATAGTGTTTCCCCCCCTTCCCCCAAAATACATGTAATCTTACAGCATTTCACCAAAAATCCACGTAATCTGTCAGAGGTTCTTCCCAAATATAGATAATATGGCAGTGGTTCCTAAAAAATAGATGTAATCTGGCAGCAGCGAAGCGATTCCCTCAACATACACATAATCTGGCAGCAGTTCCCCAAAATACATTTAATCTGACAGCAGTGGTTCCCCAAAAATAGGTAGCCCCAGGTCTATAGGTGTCCCCAGAATAGGTGGCCAGGGGTATAGATGTCCCCAGAACATGTAGCCGGGGGGAGAGATGTCCCCAGAACAGGTAGCCAGGGGTATATGTGCCCAGTATATGTAGGCAGGGGTACAGGGCCGGTTCTAGACTGGCACATATGAGAGGGCAGCCAAATGGGTAGGGGGCAACATGTTCGAGGAAATTTGCGGCGACTAAAGTGGGCATGGCAAGTAAATGCACATAATGAGAGACAGAGTTTCACCAGTAAATGCACATAAGAGACAGCCTTTCACCAGTAAATGCACATAAGAGACCGCCTTTCACCAGTAAATGCACGTAATGAGAGACAGCTTTTCACCAGTAAATGCACGTAATGAGAGACAGCTTTTCACCAGTAAATGCACGTAATGAGACACAGCTTTTCACCAGTAAATGCACGTAATGAGACACAGCTTTTCACCAGTAAATGAACATAAGAGACAGCTTTTCACCAGTAAATGCACATAATAAGAGACAGCTTTTCACCAATAAATGCACATAATAAGAGACAGCTTTGCACCAGTAAATGCACATAATAAGAGACAGCTTTTCACCAGTAAATGCACATAAGAGACAGCTTTTCACCAGTAAATGCACATAAGAGACAGCTTTTCACCAGTAAATGCACATAATGGCAAACAGCCAGTGTCCTCAGTATATGTAGCCAGCAGATATATGTGCCCAGTATATGTAGCCAGAGGTATATGTGCCCAGTATATGTAGGCAGGGTTATATGTGCCCAGTATATGTAGCCAAGGTTATATGTGCCCAGTATATGTAGCCAGGGTTATATGTGCCCAGTAGATGTAGCCAGGGTTATATGTCCCCAGTAGATGTAGCCAGAGGTATATGTGCCCATGGGTAGCCAGGGTTATATGTGCCCAGTAGATGTAGCCAGATGTATATGTGCCCAGTAGATGTAGCCAGGGTTATATGTCCCCAGTAGATGTAGCCAGAGGTATATGTGCCCATGGGTAGCCAGGGTTATATGTGCCCAGTAGATGTAGCCAGGGTTGTATGTGCCCAGTAGATGTAGCCAGAGGTATATGTGCCCAGTAGATGCAGCCAGAGGTATATGTGCCCAGTAGATGTAGCTAGATGTATATGTGCCCAGTAGATGTAGCCAGAGGTATATGTGCCCAGTAGATGTAACCAGGGTTATATGTGCCCAGTAGATGTAGCCAGGGTTATATGTGCCCAGTAGATGTAGCCAGGGTTATATGTGCCCAGTAGATGTAGCCAGAGGTATATGTGCCCAGTAGATGTAGCCAGAGGTATATGTGCCCAGTAGATGTAGCTAGATGTATATGTGCCCAGTAGATGTAGCCAGAGGTATATGTGCCCAGTAGATGTAGCCAGGGGGTATATGTGCCCAGTAGATGTATCCAGGGTTATATGTGCCCAGTAGATGTAGCCAGATGTATATGTGCCCAGTAGATGTAGCCAGAGTTATATGTGCCCAGTAGATGTAGCCAGGGTTATATGTGCCCAGTAGATGTAGCCAGAGGTATATGTGCCCAGTAGATGTAGCCAGGGTTATATGTGCCCAGTAGATGTAGCCAGGGTTATATGTGCCCAGTAGATGTAGCCAGAGGTATATGTGCCCAGTAGATGTAGCCAGGGTTATATGTGCCCAGTAGATGTAGCCAGGGTTATATGTGCCCAGTAGATGTAGCCAGGGTTATATGTGCCCAGTAGATGTAGCCAGAGGTATATGTGCCCAGTAGATGTAGCCAGAGGTATATGTGCCCAGTAGATGTAGCCAGGGTTATATGTGCCCAGTAGATGTAGCCAGGGTTATATGTGCCCAGTAGATGCAGCCAGGGTTATATATATGTGCCCAGTAGATGTAGCCAGGGTTATATGTGCCCAGTAGATGTAGCCAGGGTTATATGTGCCCAGTAGATGTAGCCAGAGGTATATGTGCCCAGTAGATGTAGCCAGAGGTATATGTGCCCAGTAGATGTAGCCAGGGTTATATGTGCCCAGTAGATGTAGCCAGGGTTATATGTGCCCAGTAGATGTAGCCAGAGGTATATATGTGCCCAGTAGATGTAGCCAGGGTTATATGTGCCCAGTAGATGTAGCCAGGGTTATATGTGACCAGTAGATGTAGCCAGAATGTATATGTGCCCAGTAGATGTAGCCAGGGTTATATGTGCCCAGTAGATGTAGCCAGAGGTATATGTGCCCAGTAGATGTAGCCAGAGGTATATATGTGCCCAGTAGATGTAGCCAGAGGTATATGTGCCCAGTAGATGTAGCCAGAGGTATATATGTGCCCAGTAGATGTAGCCAGAGGTATATGTGCCCAGTAGATGTAGCCAGGGTTATATGTGCCCAGTAGATGTAGCCAGAGGTATATGTGCCCAGTAGATGTAGCCAGATGTATATGTGCCCAGTAGATGTAGCCAGGGTTATATGTGCCCAGTAGATGTAGCCAGATGTATATGTGCCCAGTAGATGTAGCCAGATGTATATGTGCCCAGTAGATGTAGCCAGAGGTATATATGTGCCCAGTAGATGTAGCCAGGGTTATATGTGCCCAGTAGATGTAGGTAGAGGTATATGTGCCCAGTAGATGTAGCCAGATGTATATGTGCCCAGTAGATGTAGCCAGGGTTATATGTGCCCAGTAGATGTAGCCAGATGTATATGTGCCCAGTAGATGTAGCCAGATGTATATGTGCCCAGTAGATGTAGCAAGAGGTATATATGTGCCCAGTAGATGTAGCCAGATGTATATGTGCCCAGTAGATGTAGCCAGGGTTATATGTGTGTGATTGAGTGGCTGGCAGTGGCAGGCAGCAGCGAGCGGAACTTACCTGCGTCTTCTCTCGTCGCCGGCGCGGGATGATCTGCCGCTACTTTGGTCTGGTCCAGACCAGAGCAGCAGAACTTCCGGCGCAGGAGCGAGACGGAAGGTAAGTCCCGCCCGCTGCCAAACGCCACTGCCAGACAGATCAGGAGGGGGACAGTCAGCGAGGACGAGCACGAAGGTGAGAGAAGGGGGGGGGGAGATTGCCCCCGTTCTCCACCGCTGCCCACAGCTCTCCCTCCACTGCGCTGCTGTCCTCCTGCACCAGAGCGGGCGGCCAATAGGCCGCCCTTTTACGGACGCTGCTGAATTCCTTACGGAATTCACGGGCAGCGTAATTTGTATAAAAAATTACGGGCTGCCCGTAAATTTACGGGCGGTTGGCAACACTGGCGGGGCCCTTTCATTTGCTCCCCGGAGGGGAACCTCCCCCTTTGCCTTTGGCACAGGCATCTCTACTCCCCTGATCACTCATTCAAGGTGTCCTCCTGGTTCAACACTCCAGGGTGTCAGAGCTAACTTCCCCTGAAACTGCTAAAAAGAGATACTACAATTGGTCTTAGCCAAAAGGCAGAGAAGGGACTCCATTGCTTGCAAGTCTCCACTGGCTTACCTGAATGAAGACAAATTCACGTATTAATAGAATTTTATTGCACTGGCAACGCGTTTCATGGGTGCCTACCCACTTCCTCAGGCCAAATAGCAGTGCCTAATAGTGCTTGTAGCAACAAATAATTCGCCTCTGAAGAGGGAAGGCTATTCAAAGCAAGGTCATTTTGTGGCCGATGGACAAAAAATTATGCCTGTTGTTCCCAACACTTAAATAAAGATGAGCTTATCACGTAGCTGAATGGAAGGCTCATGGTGAAGGAACTGCACCGGACAGGAATACATATTTGCAGGGTGCTGGCACTAGGACGGTCCCAGACCAGGCCAGTTCCAGTACATGTGGCACAATTTGAAAGTCAACCTTTGTAGATGGTCAGGGCTGAGGTTTGCAGTGTTCATTACACATATATAGTGATTGGGAATGCCACATCCTTGCCTGAGATGGTGGGTGAGTAGGAAGAAATCCACCCAGTCGTGGTTGGTGACAGTGTGGTCCACCATCACAAAACGTGCATGGGCGGCCCCGGGCCCCACCAAAGCGGGGCCCTTTCAGTTGCTCCCCGGAGGGGAACCTCCCCCTTTGCCTTTAGCACAGACATCTCTACTCCCCTGATCACTCATTCAAGGTGTCCCCCTAGTTCAACACTCCAGGGTGTCAGAGCTAACTTCCCCTGAAACTGCTAAAAAGAGATACTACAATTGGTCTTAGCCAAAAGGCAGAGAAGCGACTCCATTGCTTGCAAGTCTCCACTGCGTGGCTCTGCAGTGCACTTGGTGGCACCACCACCAGGAATGGTAGGCAGGCCTGCTGCCAGCCTGGCTGACACCTACCGTCTTAACATTTAAGAAAAAAAAAACCATTGTATATATTTTTTTTTCCAAAATGTCAAAAACACAGATATATATTTTCAAAAATACCACGCCCCCTTCTAATTCTTGGTTCTTTAGACACCATGATTGAGTTTCAGGTAGCCTGCATTTCATTGCTTCCAAGCCTCCACTGCGTGGCTCTGCAGTGGAATTGGTGGCACCACCACCACAAATGGCAGGCAGGCCTGCTGCCAGCCTGCCACCCACTGAACACTAATGGCAACTGGCGGCAAGCCTCCACTGCATGACTCTGCATTGGAGTTGGGTGACACCACCACATCACCCCCACCACGAATGGCAGGCAGGCCTGCTGCCAGCCTGACACCTGCTGACCTTACATTGTAGAAAAAAACATTGTAGAAACAGAATTTGGCGTAAACAGAATGAGAACATGGATCCACCATGCCTTGTTACCACTATGCAGGCTGGTGGTGGTGGTGTAATGGTGTGGGGGATGTTTTCTTGGCACACTTTAGGCCTCTTAGTGCCAATTAGGCATTGTTTAAATGCCACGGGCTACCTGAGCATTGTTTCTGACCATGTCCATCCCTTCATGAGCACCATGTACCCACCCTCTGATGGCTACTTCCAGCACGATAATGCACCATGTCACAAAGCTCGAATCATTTTAAATTGGTTTCTTGAACATGACAATGAGTTCACTGTACTAAAATGGCCCTCACAGTCCCCAGATCTCAACCTAATAGAGCTTTGTGCCCTGGGTGTGCATCCCACAAATCTCCATCAACTACAAGATGCTATTGAAGCACTCACCCCCTGAGAAGCGGCTGAAGATAGATTTGGGTTCCCTACCATACCAGCTGCAAATTACTTCAGAAACTGGCATTGACTGAAATATCGGGGATGGCAGCATTGATCCCACCTGGCATCATCCACGGGCAGCATCATATGCAGGACGCTGGGAATATAAGGGTGTGAGTTACATGTTGTTGCATTGAGCATTTCATATGTACAGGATGCCTTGGATGTGTACAGTTGTGTTCAAAATTATTCAACCCCCACTGAAATTGAGGGTTTTGGCCAGTTTGACATTGATTTTGATCATTTCAGTCATCTTGTTTACAATTAAATCAAAGAGGCACTTGTAAGTCAGACAAATATACCGTAATATAACATTTATAATGAAATAACTACAAATGTCTTTTCTGTGCTCACATCATTATCAGTTTTATTCAACCCCCAAGTGACATTCATTCTTAGTACTTAGTACAACATCCTTTTCCAGTTATAACAGCTTTTAAACGTGAAGCATAGCTTGACACAAGTGTCTTGCAGCGATCTACGGGTATCTTAGCCCATTCTTCATGGGCAAAAGCCTCCAGTTCAGTCACATTCTTAGGCTTGTGCGCTGCAACTGCTTTCTTTAAGTCCCACCAGATGTTCTCAATCGGATTTAAGTCTGATGACTGCGATGGCCACTCCAAAATGTTCCAGTCTTTAATCTGCAACCATGCTCTAGTGGACTTGGAGGTTTGCTTGGGATCATTATCCTGTTGAAAGGTCCAACGTCTCCCAAGCCTCAGGTTTGTGACAGACTGCATCACATTTTCATCCAATATCTCCTGGTACTGAAGAGAATTCATGGTACCTTGCACACACTGAAGCTTCCCTGTACCTGCAGAAGCAAAACAGCCCCAAAGCATGATTGACCCCCCGCCATGCTTCACAGTAGGCAAGGTGTTCTTTTCTTCATAGTGTAACGATCGGTGTAACACAGAGAGGGTCTGATTACCAGTGATCTGCAGTATCACCGAGAATACAGATATATACCCGATTATTGATGATCTGCAGTATCACCGATAATCAGATATATCTCTAACCTCTGGACACCTGGGTAATAAGAGTGTTTGGTGCAACAGAAATACTTTGAGGACTGCACCTGTGGAGCAGGCGCACAGCAGTAAGGAGTACTGCACAGTAACACGTTCCTTCCGTAAGCCTGAGACTCTCCCGAGGGAGGGGTCAGGCTAGGAGTAGGAAGGACAAGTGTGAGTGACACCAGGAGGGGTGTCACCCACAGGTCTGTGAGCTATCTCTTGACAGAGGAGATAGCTCTCGAGGTCGGACAAGCCAGGTCGGCAACAGACAGACAGATCAGGGACAAAGACAGGAGACAGATGTGGAATCCAAAGACAAACAGAGTACGGCAACAGAGTATCAGATATAGCGAAGTACTTAATCAGAGATCAGAAGAGTAGTCAGGAAAGCAGAAGGTCATAACAGATAAACAATGCAATTAGTACTTTAAGCTATCAAGAATCTGACTCAGTGTGGATTCCCAGCTCCAGACGGTTCTGGCACACTGTCGGATCTAGCTAAGGTCTGAGAGCTAGCAGATATAGTTTTTCCTAGACTGAGGTGTGAGGTCCTTGATCATCAACACCTAGGAACTGGTCTAGATAATAACACAGATAATATCACAGATACTGACAAGGTCTGAGTGCTACCACATAGTGATCGCAACGCCAGACACCAGAGAAATGAACAGCACCCAGTATATATTCACAAGCGCTCTCCAGCGCCTCCCCTAAGTGCTGGACTAATGAAACCTGATAGAATTGTCAGCTGATCAGCTGGATCAGCTGACACCCTTCTGACTGCCATAAAGGCTCTGCCTCGCAGCGTGCGCGCACGTCCTTCTGAACCTGTGTGGACTATCAGTCCCAGCCACACCAGACATGTGTTGTAATGCATCTGTTGGTTTGAACGCGGGGCCGGCCGCACCGCTATCAGAGCATGCGGCGGTTTCCCCGCGTTCAGCCATACTGTTAGTGGTAAGCCCATGTGTGCAAACCGCCACGTCGGACGCGGAATCCGCCACCTTGTTCACTGGGCATGCGACGGTTTCTCCGCGCTCCATCAGGCTAGTGGATGCAGATCCATGCGCGCAAGCTGCCATGTTGGACGCGGAATCAGCCGCCTTACTTTGAGTACTCGCGGCGGCTTTTCCGCGTTTTCTCACACATAGGCCTTGTTCCTCCTCCAAACATAGCGTTGATCCATGGGCCCAAACAGTTTTGTTACATCAGTCCACAGAACACTACCACAAAGTTTTGGGATAGTGTTCTATGGACTGGTGAAACAAAATTAGAACTGTTTGGGCCCATGGATTAATGCTATGTCCATTAATTATATGAAAAAAAATAATCCATTAATCCATTAATTATGTTTGGAGGAGGGAGAACAAGGCCTATGAAAAAATAAAACACCTTGTCTACTGTGAAGCATGGCATGGGGTCAATCATGCTTTGGGGCTGTTTTGCTTCCGCAGGTACAGGGAAGCTTCAGCGTGTGCAAAGTGCCATGAATTCTCTTAAGTACCAGGAGATATTGGATGAAAATGTGACGCAGTCCATCACAAACCTGAGGCTTGGGAGACGTTGGACCTTTCAACAGGATAATAATCCCAAGCATACCTCCAAGTCCACTAGAGCATAGTTGCAGATTAAAGGCTGGAACATTTTGGAGTGGCCATTGCAGTCACCAGACTTAAATCTGATTGAGAACCTCTGGTGGGACTTAAAGAAAGCAGTTGCAGCCCGCAAGCCTAAAGGTGGCCATACACTGGTAGATTTGCCATCAGATTCGACCAAAAGATAGCCAACTTCTGCAAACAGATTGTGAATCGATTTCAACCTGAAACCGATCACAATCTGTGGAGGAGCTGCCGCTGCTGCCGCCCCCCTGCATACATTACCTGTTCCGGCTGGCGCGAGTCCCCTGGTCCACCGCTGTCTTCTTCTCCGTCCGGTCCCGGCATCTTCTCCGCATCGGCTCCCGGTTGGCATCTTTTCCCATCACCTTCCGCATCACACATCCGCCATCCACGTGTAACTTTATGTCACTCCAGTGACAGCGGAAGTTCAAATAGAGCGCCCTCTATTTGTACTTCCGCTGTCACTGCAGTGACACAGGAAGTTATGCCGGATGCCGTGATGCGGAAAAGATGCCAGCCGGGAGCCGGGAGGTGACAGCGGGGACTCTTGCCGGCGGAGCAGGTAATGTATCTCCACTGTATTGCGTCGGTCATCGGGCATTCGAACGCACTCCCGACCCGCTGGCGATCGAGAAAAATCTTCCGCATGGATGGATTGATGGGAGTCGACGGGAACGTTGGATTTCGGATGGAAATCCATTGTTCTGTCAGCGGTGTGCGCGGCGATTTCATGGCCGTTTCGATCACTGTGATCGAAACGGCCATATTTCGGCGGAAAAATCGTTAGGTGTATGGTCCCCTTTAGAATGTGACTGAACTGGAGGCTTTTGCCCATGAAGAATGGGCTAAGATACCCGTAGATCGCTGCAAGACACTTGTTATAAATGTTATATTATATTTGTCTGACTTACACGTGCCTCTTTGATTTAATTGTAAACAAGATGACTGAAATGATCAAAATCAATGTCAAACTGGCCAACACCCTCAATTTCAGTGGGAGTTGAATAATTTTGAACACAACTGTATGTCATATAACCCAGCTATGTTGTTTACATGTGATTCGGGGGAGGATGGGAGGGACTGACCCTTTGATTGTCATAGGTGATTCTCCACCTTATTGAGTATATATTTGATGTGCACTAGAGGATGAGTTGTTTGTTTGCACTATCTGAGGAAGGGGACCCGCTGTGGCCACGAAACAATTGTCATTTATGTGCTGATGAAGCAATAAATTGAAGCAATCTTTGCATCTTTAAATGGTGTGCTAACCTGGACTTTTTCCTTGGATTATCGAAATACTGGGTGCTTGGGCTCAGCACCTGCAGGTTAAGGCACCCGCACCTTGGGAAAGGTGTGCCACCTCCGCAACACAATTGTACTTCAGAAACTGGACCCGACAATATTCAAAGCAAAACCAATAACAGTGTGGCTTTAATAATAGCATATGCGGCCTTGTTAGAGCGGAATTTAGATAAACAGAAAACACATAAACATTAAACATGCTATAGTGTGGAATAAGTCTATCATTTTAAGTCCCTGTCTATCCACTGGCCAGTGGCTATATAAGTTCTATGATGGCCAGTGTTGGGGCCCTTTGGGAGCCCTCCGTCCCTTTAAAGAGGGCACTTGTAATACACAGGAAATGAAGGCAAACTATATAACACATATTCCGAAAGAGAGGAGAAAAAGAGGTTTCTAAATCCTGAGAGTCCGCAATAAATCTAGGGAAAAAGGGATCTCCGTGATGGCTCCTATAGAAACTGTAATAAATTCTCTGCTTTCAGTCAAAAATAAACATGGCCGTGTCTCAGATGAACCTGGGTCAGAATGCAGACAAATGGTCCACAAGTCCCTCTGTCCAGAAGGATGTTCTCCTTCCCTCTCAGATGATGGAGATATTCTTACCCACAGCAATATTTTTGTCTTGTGCAAACAGTCTGGCTGGAGGGGTTCAGTTTTATGTCCTTCCCACACCACTCTCTTTTCTCTCCACACCCTGTTCCCTGTTCTTTCTCCTCCCCCGGAAGTACCAAAAATCAGCTCTATAAGCTCCATGCTGTTTAGGAGCAGACAGTGTGTGTTGGAAAACAATGAAACAGCACCACCTAGGGGCTACACACTCCCCCCCACTAAAAGTCTTTGTGTGAGGCTTGGTGGTGTATTCTCCACAGTCAGCATGCAACGCATGAGCTGGCGTGGAGGAGGTACACACACTAGCACCAGGAAACAGGCTATCCCTAGTATAGTGGAGGGGAGGACTGACTCCAATAGGAGATTGTGGCGCACAGAGCCGGTGCAGATCTGACAGCCACAAACAATGCTTTCGTTATAACGTCTCAGCGCAAAGTAGCGCTGAGCGCATAAACCAGAACTGAGGAGATCAGGACAGGTAGACAGAATGAACGCTTGCTAGCTAGCGGCTACTTAGCGACAGCAAGCGTCCAAAACCAGACAGACTGGAATGAGGCAGCCAATGCGATGCGGCGATGGCGTGCCTCACAAAGACAGGACAGGATAGTCAGAAAATAGCAGGATTAAGATAGATGAACGCAACACAGATAAATATACAATAAGTATGTTTTCCTAGCGTATTACAATTACAGCTATCAATGAAACTATTTGTAACGTCTGACTAACATATGTATATATCGGCAATGAACCGATATATGACATAAGCAGGAACGCTGACTAGGAATAGAGTAACACAGGGAACAGGACTCAGAAGGATTCGCTATCTCTTCGCAGAGATGAACGCAATCCACAAACGGTAACAGAACAGGATTCAGAAGGATTCGTTATCTCTTCGCAGAGATGAACGCAATCCACAAACGGTAACAGGACAGGATTCAGAAGGATTCGTTATCTCCTCGCAGAGATGAACGCAATCCACAAACGGTAACAGAACAGGATTCAGAAGGATTCGTTATCTCTTCGCAGAGATGAACGCAATCCACAAACAGAACCAGGAGCAGGGTAACTACCTCAGCACGGGTGGTCACGGTACGCGCAACCTACCAAAACGTGCTGGAAAGCTGACTAACTGCACACAGGATATAAACAGTTCGTGTACGTATACATCAGCGACACTGATGTATTAACGTAACACAAATACAAGGAAAATAATAAACGTGCTGGTATGCATATATATTGGCAATGAACCAATATATGATGCAAAGACCAGCAAAGTATCTTTATAACAAGAAACACGATCGGGGGCTAAAGCGACAGCAAGACTGGCTTAAGCTGAAGCTATGAAAACCCAAGGAAACCCTGCAGGAAGCAGATCTTTATACTGAGGTCATCCAATGGGAGCAGACATGCAGATTCCCACACAGGTGAATGATAATCAGTCACAAGCTGACAGCAGGGAAAGACAGACAAAGCTATGCAACTTGCATGGAAATAGATCAGAACTGCCTGAGCTGCAGCACTACTACTTCCAGTAATAGCTGCTGCAGCAGCGATCATTACACTTTGGTCCCCAAAGATAGGTTGGTAAGTTACAAACTAACCAAACTTTTGAACTTAACCATTACATGGGGCCAGATAAAAGTTTGTAATATATTCATTGGACAGAGGTACTCTCCACCATGGGATGTCAGGAGTAGAGTGAAGTGAGTCGCAAACTGATACAGCAGCTTGGGGTATTTGAGCCTCTAGGTTCCTGCAAACAGTGGTGATAGCTTATTCAGAGCTCTTCCCCATGAAGTCATATGTCAGCCTTTTGGGAGGTTGAACTGCACGCTTTTCTCTTTGTTCCAGAGGTAAAGATGGTTCAATGTCAGCCAATTGTTCTGCAACTTCAGAAGATGGAGGTGAAGGTACTGCTACCAAGGTATCAGGTTCCACTTCTTGCTCAGACCCAGGTAGACTTTCTTCAGGTTCTTGATCACAACTTTGTGGCATGAACTTTTGAGCAAGAGCTCTCAATGGACTAGAATGAGGTTCAGCTACAGTTAAAGGGTTTGTATCTGCATCGGTTGGCCACAACCACTGCGGAGCATTGTCATCATTGTCCTCATCTTCATCATCATCTTCCTCTATCAAGAGGGGTGGCGATGATTGAGTTACTGGAGCTCTTCTAGGAAGAATTTGTTCTACTGGTGGTGGCACTCGTACGGCTTCACTAAGAGGTAGAAGGTGGTTGTGGTGCCTAGTCTTTAGTGGACCAGCCTTTCCCTCAGAACGGATTTGGTACACAGTAAGGCCAGGTAGTTGAGCACACACAATATAGGGCTGTGAGCTCCACCTATCACTGAGCTTATGTTGTTCACGAAGACCAAGATTTCACAGAAGTACTCGATCACCTGGTTACAGATGATACAGGTGGATTCTCACTCTTAGATCATAGCATCTTATATTCTGCTGTTCCCTACTACTGGATGCAATTCAGGCTTTCTCATAAGCAGTCTTGAGGTTTTGCCTAAGTCGATCAACATATCCCTTGTGGGAAGTAGTAGAGGTATCATCAGGTGAGATGCCAAAGGTTAAGTCCACAGGCAATCTGGCTTCCCTGCCAAACATCAATAGGTAAGGTGAGTGTTCAGTAGAATCATGCTTCGTACTATTGTATGGATGAACCACAGCAGATATATGACGACTCCAGTGCTGTTTCTTTTCTGAAGGTAATGCCCCTAGCATATCTAGGAGTGTCCGATTATATCTTTCTGGCTGAGGATCCCCTTGATGGTGGTATGGGGTAGTTCTTGATTTCTTCACACCCAACATACTGTTGTAGCTCTTTGATGAGTTTGCTTTCAAAGTCTCTGCCCTGATCTGAATGCAACTTTTGAGGCAGGGCATAGTGAACAAAGAACTTCTCTATCAGGACTTTGGCTACAGTAGATGCTTTCTGGTCTTTGGTAGGGAAGACTTGGGCATAGCGCGTGAAATGGTCGGTCACCACTAGAACATTTCCATGTCCGCTAGAGTCCGGTTCCAAACACAGAAAGTCCATGCACACCAATTCCATGAGACTTTGACTCTGTAAATGGCCCATTGGGGCAGCTCTGGAAGATAGGTTCTTCCTCTGTATGCATCTCAGGAAGAAATGGCAGTAGCTTTCGACCTTAGCTTTCATGCAGGGCCAATAGAAACGGTCTCTGACTAGATGAAAAGTCCTTTCTGCTCCAAGTTGGCCATGTTCATCATGTAGGGCTTCCAACACTGTAGTTCTGTGTTTCTTTGGAAGGAACAACTGCCACTTTTCCTGTATGTCATCTGCAGGTGCTTGTCTATAAATCGGTCCATTTCTAAGCTGAAGTCTGTTATATTCCTAGTAGGCTACTTTTGCCTCCTCTGGAACATCAGTTTCTAAGAGTTCTGGTTGCTGGCTTTCTAAAGCTTTCAATGTCAGTTGGCAAAGGGGGTCTTCTAATTGATCTCTCCTTAAATCTTGTCTGCTGAGGATGGGCAGACCTCCCTTCTTTACTGGAGTCAGATTGCAGTAGAAAGCAGGGACTCCTGCAGCACTTACTCCAACTCCTGCCCCTGCAGCTCCTCTGACCCTATGTTAAACCCCTTGACACAGGGCTTGGATCCCTTCTGGGGTCAATCGTGGTCACTCTTCTTCAGAGACCTCTGTATTGTAGGGTTTCCTAGACAGTGCATCAGCATCTCTGTTTTCAACCCCTGGACGATACTTTAGGCTGAACCGAAATCCAGCCAAGGCTGCCAACCACCGGTGACCTGTTGCATCTAGCTTGCCGTTTGTGAGAAGGTAGGTGAGTGGGTTGTTGTCTGCCTTGACTTCAAATTCAGCACCATACAAATAGTCCTTCCGTTTATCAACTACTGCCCACTTCAGGACTGAAGTTTGTGGGTAGGGTAGTTTTTCTCTGATGGGGAGAGGCTTCGGCTCACATAAGCCACTGGTCTCAATTGTCCATCATGTTCTTGGTACAACACTCCACCAATCCCCTCTCGGCTAGTGTCAACATGTAGTTCATAGGGGCGAGCTGGATCAGCATAGGCTAAGACTGGTGCATGTGTCAAACCCCACTTTAACTTGCTCGCATTCATTCGAAAGCTTGCTCGCATTCATAAGTCCATTCATCTTCTACAACCTCTTTTGACTTCTGAGGTCCTTTGACTGATTGGTTACGGTTAGGTGGCTTATGATCATCTTCTTCACCATCAGTTTTCAAGAGTTCATTGAGAGGTCGAGCAATCTTAGCAAATCCTTCAACTAATCTTCTATAATATGAACAGAATCCCAGGAAGGATCTTAGCTCTGAAACAGTTTTTGGTCTTTGCCAGGTTGTCACTGCTTCAAGTTTCCTGGGGTCAGTGGCCACTCGTTCAGCAGAAACTACATGCCCCAGGTAAGTAACTGAAGGCATGCAGAACTGACACTTTTCCAAGGATAGGTTCAGCCCCTCTTCCTGAAGCCGGTCTAGCACTTTTTCTAAACGTTCTTCATGCTCTTCTAAAGTTCTTCCAAAAACAATTATATCATCCAAGTATACCAAAACTTTCACCAGGTGCATGTCACCCACTGTTCTTTCCATCAGACACTGAAAAATAGCTGGGGTTCCAGTCAGGCCTTGAGGCATTCGGTTAAACTCAATGAACCCAATGGGACAGATGAAAGAAGTTTTTTCTTGTGTTCAGGATGCATGGGGATCTGATGGTAACCACTTCGAAGATCCAAGACACTGAACCACTTGGCCCCTGAAAGGCAGCGCAATGCATCTTCTATGCGTGGTGTGGTATACTGATCAGGAATAGTTCTTCGGTTCAGAGTGCGGTAGTCAATACACAGTCTTATTGACCCATTTTTCTTTCGCACCACCACAATGGGGAGGCAAAAGGGCGCCTTGATTCTCTAATTATTCCTGTTCTTTTCAGTTTTGCAATCTGCTGTCTCTAAGTCACCAAAAGGGATCCAACATGATCTTTCTTGGAAGGGCTTGTCATCTTGCAATCGAATCCAATGTTGGGTACTCTTGGCACAACCCACATCAAACGCATTTTTGGAAAATAGCGCCTGTTTTCTCAGTAACAGGTCCTGAAGACTCTTCTTCCATTCAGTGGGTACAGGAGAATTTTCTGGATAGAAGCATTCTGTGGAAAGCCCATCTGCTGCTCCCCCCACTAAAACAGATGGTGAAACAGGGGTGGCTGCATTCACTTGTCCAAGCAGCATTTGGGAAGTAAGTTTCCCTGGGGAATCAGTAGTGTTACGAACACTTACAGGAACTCTTCCTTTAGTTGCTGCAAATCTTTAGTTGAGACTACTTCAGGCACTAGCTGTAATCCAGTTTCTTCACCCTTTTTTCAATCTGCTTCTAACATAACATAGGGCCCTGGCTGTTTCCAAGTCAGCCGTACTTCAGCTCTGAGACAGGCTACTTTACCAGGTTGTAGAACTCTTTTTTCCTTACCAAGTAGCCATAACTTCCTGTCCTTCCTTCCTGTCCACCCCTGTATCACTTAAGTATGGGGTGCCCCAGGGCTCAATCCTCTCTCCCCTGCTTTTCACTATTTACATGTTACCGCTGGGAAAACTAATCCAAAAACATGGCCTGACATACCACTGCTATGCAGACGACACCCAACTATATCTTTCCTTCAAGCCTGGTGTGACAGACCCAACTCTAACTATAAACGCCTGCTTACGTGAACTACAGAAATGGATGAATGACAACTGGCTGAAACTAAATGCAGACAAAACTGAAGTCCTTCTGATTGGAGGGCAGAGCATGATAACAAAACAACTTAACTTGCAGTCTTCACCACTGGGAATAGGAGGCACGGATCTACGCAGCTCTGATCATGTGCGTAGCCTGGGAGTTCTAATTGATTGGGATTTAAACTTCAGAACTCAAATCTCTGCTGTGGTGAAATCATCCTATTTTCACCTGAAGAACATTGCAAAAATCAAGCACCTCATCCCCCCAGAAGATCTGCCAACCTTAGTCCACGCTTTCATTACATCCCGACTGGACTACTGCAATGCTCTCTACACTGGTCTTCCAAAAAAGGCCTTGTACCGTCTACAGCTGATACAGAATACTGCTGCCAGACTGCTAACCAACCAACCCCGTCACTGCCACATAACGCCAGTCCTGCACTCCCTTCACTGGCTACCTATAGAATGGAGGGTCCTATTCAAGATCGGCCTACTGACATTTAAATCCCTGAATAATCTAGGCCCTGGATACATGAAAGATATGTTGCAGCTACGTAGCAATCCCCGCATTCTCAGATCAACAGGTTCTATTAATCTAGTCATACCCAGAGTCCACCTGGAAACGTTTGGTCCCAGAGCCTTCTGTCATGCTGCCCCTACGTTTTGGAACTCCTTACCTCAACAGATCAGGACAGCTCCATCCCTGGACGTGTTTAAATCCAGACTGAAAACCCACCTGTTCAGTTTGGCATTTGCAGAAATATAACTTTTGTTGTGTGAATACTTCATCCTACTAATTACTGAATCTGAGAGAGCCTAAGCGCTTTGAGTCCTATGGGAGAAAAGCGCTATAGAAATGTTATTGTATTGTATTGTATAACTTCCCCACTCCCTCAGCTGGAGCTTCCTGTTCCTGGATCAGTAGTAAGCAATGTTGCTATTTTTGCAGATGATACAAAATTGTGCAGAATCATCAACTCTCAGGAAGATAGGGGCATATTGCAACAGGATCTGGATAGGATGGCTATATGGGCACATAAATGGCAGATGAAATTCAATGTTGAAGAATGTAAAGTCATGCATTTTGGTCGTACCAATGGTCTAGCACCATACAAAATAAATGGGATACAGTTGGTGACATCAAACTTGGAGAAGGACTTAGGCGTACTCATCGACAACAAGTTAAATAATCATTCTCAATGCCAAGCCACTGCACCTAAAGCTAACAAAATTTTGGGATGCATTAACAGGGAAATAAAAACTCGAGATGCTAGCATAATATTGACCCTGTTTAACTCTCTAGTAAGGCCACATCTGGAATATGGAATTCAGTTCTGGGCTCCACATTACAGGAAATATATTGCAGTTTTAGAGCAGGTGCAGAGACGAGCAACAAAATTGATACGTGGGACGGAAGGTCTCACTTACCAAGAAAGGTTAGATAAACTGAGTTTATTTTGTCTAGAGAAAAGATGCCTTATAGGGGATCTTATTAACATGTATAAATACATCAGAGGGCAATATAAAAGCTTAGCAGATGAGCTTTTTGTCCCTAGGCATTCTCAAAGGACTAGAGGACATGATCTGCGCATGGAGGAAAAAAGTTTTAGCCATTTATTTAGGAAAGGGTTCTTTACAGTAAGAGTGATTAAGATGTGGAATGCATTGCCACAGGAAGTAGTTATGGCAAATTCTATACCTGCATTTAAAGGGGGCTTAGATGCTTTCCTTGCGTTGAAAGACATCCATGGCTTTTGTTCTCTGGTTGAACTCGATGGACATATGTCTTTTTTCAACCCAAATAACTATGTAACTATGTAACTATGAAAATCAAATCGCTAGGGATATCAAATCTAACCCAAAAAAGTTTTACAAGTACATCAACTCTAAAAAAAGAAAGGTTGACTGTATAGGACTCCTAAAGGATGAGGGTGGGAACTCAATGGTGGATGACCAAGGTAAGGCAGAGTTATTAAATGTTTTCTTTGCTTCTGTCTTCACAAAGGAAACAGCACTGTTGCAAGTTACAGAGGCAGAAGAGTCTCAATCTTCTAACTGTAATATTAAATACTTAATGCAGGAAGAAGTGAAGGCAAGACTAAATAAATTAAAAATAGACAAGGCACCTGGCCCGGATGGCATGTATCCTCGGGTCCTAAGGGAATTAAGTTCAGTTATAGATAAACCCCTTTATCTTATCTTTTGTGACTCTCTTGCAACTGACAGAGTCCCAGTGGATTGGTGTACAGCCCACGTTTTCCCATTATTTAAGAAGGGCAAAAAATCAGATCCAGGAAATTATAGACCTGTAAGCTTTACATCAGTTGTATGCAAACTATTTAAGGGGTTACTAAGAGATACTATACATGACTTCATAGTACAAAATAATCTTATTTCTCAGCATCAACATGGGTTTACTAAAGACAGGTCCTGTTTGACTAACATGCTCAGCTTTTATGAGGTATTGAATGCTAATATGGATATTGGGAATGCTGTAGATGTGATATACTTGGACTTTGCAAAGGCCTTCGACACTGTTCCCCACAAAAGTCTGGGGCAAAAGTTGAGGTTGCAAGGACTGGGGAAGAGTCTGTGTGCATGGATAGTGAACTGGCTAATGGACAGAAAACAAAGAGTTGTGCTCAATGGATCGTACTCAAAATGGGAGACTGTTAGCAGTGGGGTCCCACAGGGGTCTGTACTGGGTCCAGTGCTCTTCAATTTATTTATTAATGACCTAGTAGATGCAGTAGTGAGCAATATTGCTATTTTTGCAGATGATACAAAATTGTGCAGAATCATCAACTCTCGGGAAGATAGTTTCATATTGCAACAGGATCTGGATAGGATGGCTATTTGGGCACATACATGGCAGATGAAATTCAATCTTGAAAAATGTAAAGTCATGCATTTTGGTCGTACCAATGGTCTAGCACCATACAAAATAAATGGGATACAGTTGGGGACATCAAACTTGGAGAAGGACTTAGGAGTACTCATCGACAACAAGTTAAATAATCGTACTCAATGCCAAGCCGCTGCGGCTAAAGCTAACAAAATTTTGGGAGACATTAAAAGGGAAATAAAAACTCGAGATGCTAGCATAATATTGCCCCTGTTTAACTCTCTATTAAGGCCACATCTGGAATATGGATTTCAGTTCTGGGCACCACATTACAAAAAAGATATTGCAGTTTTAGAGCAGGTGCAGAGACGAGCAACAAAATTGATACGTGGGATGGAAGGTCTCGCTTACCAAGAAAGGTTAGATAAACTGGGTTTATTTAGTCTAGAGAAAAGACGCCTTAGAGGAGATCTAATTAACATGTATAAATACATCAGAGGGCAATATAATAGCTTGGCGGATGAGCTTTTTGTCCCTAGGCATTCTCAAAGGACTAGAGGACAAGATCTGCGCATGGAGGAAAAACGTTTTAGCCATTTATTTAGGAGAGGGTTCTTTACAGTAAGAGTGATTAAGATGTGGAATGCATTGCCACAGGAAGTCGTTAGGGCAAACTCTATACCTGCATTTAAAGGGGGCTTAGATGCTTTCCTTGCGTTGAAAGACATCCATGGCCACAATTACTAGGTAATGCCTAATGATGTTGATCCAGGGATTTTATCTGATTGCCATCTGGAGTCGGGAAGGAATTTTTTCCTTTTGGGGCTAATTGGACCATGCCTTGTAAGGGTTTTTTCCGCCTTCCTCTGGATCAACAGGGATATGTGAGGGAGCAGGCTGGAGTTGTACTTTGTACTGGTTGAACTCGATGGACGTATGTCTTTTTTCAACCAAAATAACTATGTAACCTTGGTATATGGGCCGCCGCAATGGGTGTAACTCTTCCTCAGCTGGAGGAGCCTCGCAGGACAGTAATGGCTATAGCATTCTTCTCACTAGATGTGTGTTTATTCCCACTATCATGGACCTCCTATCAGACCCTGGGGGTCAAGAGCACACAATCACAAGGGCATCCAATGTTCCAGACTGTCCGAAGATCAATGGATCGGCTGATATCTTGATCTGGAGGTAACCATCATAGGGAAACTTCTTAGCACTAAGACCCCAGATTTCAAGATCTTCCAGCTTCTGCAAAGGCAAGTGTTTTAAATGCTTATCATAAAAGTCTTTGTACAAAGGTCACTTGTGCACCTGAGTCGAGGAGGGCTTTTTTGTAAATTTCTTCAACCTGAACAGGTATCACTGGGGATGGTCCTATTAGCTCAGCTGGGAATCTCCAGGAAACACTTGGGGCAGTGGGTCCTGTAAGTTTAGCATGTATCCTTCTCTTTCTTCGGATCCGTTTGTAGCAAGGTATCTCACAAGGTATTTGGGACTGGCGTGTATTTCTTTCCTAATGAATGGAATCGGACACAAAAGCAGGGGTTTTAAAATATCCCTTTAATTCGTTCCTAACTTTAGGGTTGGAGCGGACAGAGGAAGGTGGGCACCCGAGTGGCTCCTTTACTGAGGCCCTCTGTAGTTTCCCTGTGGCTTTCAAGGGCATCCTTGGTTCTCGTTGTACTTTAACCCAACCTCTTCTTTGATCCCAAAGGGACTTGAGCAAGTGATTTTATAATGTCCTAGCACTCCACAGTTGTAACAGATTGCTGGACTGGTTAGCTTCTTTAAAATAAGGGTAGACACATCCTTTGTTTGCTCTAATACATCCCCTTTCATCTGATCTTGATGTTTGACTGTCAACTGGGTCAACATGTGCATCCTTTGGGACATTTGAGATTTAAGAGTGTCTTTTTCTGAACAGACATCATCAGCACCCACTACTGCAACTTGAGCGGACCTTCGTGCATTGCTTTGTTCTCTATCTTTAAGTTCTAACATAGCTTCTTCCTCTCTCACTGTCCTTATCAACTCAGGATAATACAGTTCCTCATAATCTTTACGTGTCCTAAGTTGAAGCATGATGAGGTCTAAAGGCTGCACCCCTCTCAAGTACAGATGGCCCTAACCTCCGATTTTCAATTCGCGAACTTCCACAAAAAGTTTGGTTCGTGCGAACTTCCGCGAACCGCAATAGACTTCAATGGGGAGGCGAACTTGGAAAACTAGAAAAAATTATGCTGCTGCTGTCCTCCATGTCCGTGGTATTCTTTGCATCCCTGATGGCCTACTGTACTCCCGCTCTACAAAGGTAATTAGCGACGGCAGCTGCAGGCATCACCTCATCCAGTGAGCCTACGGCAATTGGCTGCTTCTGTCTCTCTCTGTCACTTCCTGGGTGTGTCACTATACACATGACCATGCGTTAGGGGAAGGAGTGAGAGAGACAAAAGCAGCCGATTGCCGCAGGCTCACTGGATGAGGTGAGTGAAAGTGGCTACCACTAATTACTTCCTACAGGGCATCGCAGGACTCAGGGACAAGGAGGGGGACAGGAGGGGTCACAGATGGGGACAGCAGGCAGACACAGAGGGACAGGAGGCAGACACAGGGGGTCAGGAGACAGACAGGGGACAGGTGACAGACACAGAGGGACAGGAGGTTGACACAGAGGGAAAGGAGGCAAACACAAGGGGTAGAGGCAGACACTGGAGGACAGGAGGCAGACACAGGGGGACAGGAGGCAGACACTGAGGGGGACAGGAGGCAGACACAGAGGGACAGGGGGGCAGGAGGCAGACATGGAGGGGCGGGAGGCAGACACAGGGGGACAGGAGGCAGACACTGAGGGGGATAGGTGGAGGACACAAAGGGGACAGGAGGAGGCCACAAAAAGGGACAGGAGGAGGACACCAAGAGGGTCAGGAGTAGGACACAACAGAGGAGGACACTAGGAGGACAGGAGGAGGACAATAATTAGGGGGAGAATATCTACAAGATGCCCCTGGACCATAGACGCACAAGATCTAATATATTTTCTTCTATTTTTTTTGCCCTCTAAACCTAGGTTCGTCTTATAGTCTGGAGTGTCTTATAGTCCGAAAAATACAGTACTCACATCTATGGGCGATTAAGATAATAAATGCTATTTTACCATTCAATTCATCAGAAACACAATTTAAATAACACCAAAGCACACTGGTAAAAAGTTTTTACTTTGTACCTGTTTCTGGACAAAAGCCATATGTTTTATCTTTATCATAGTCTTCTGTGGTTGCACACCACCGATAGCCATCAGTTCTTCCCTCTGTTGTGCAACTGTTGTAGGTGGTTCCTTGAAACTTGAAAGGGAATTTGCAAGGTTTGCCTTCTGCATTTCCACTTAGGGTAAAGAGCACTAAAGTATAAAAAAATGAATTTTCAGGATTTTAATATCATTCTATACTCATAGCATTGTTAATCATATTTAAATAGTTACATTGTTAGTTTGGTTGAAAAAACACATTTGTCCATCAAGTCAAACCAGAAAGAAAAAAAAAGACACCATCATGAACCTGCACATATCCCAGTTGATCCAGGGGAAGGCGAAAAACCTTACATGGCCTGGGCCAATTAGCCTTAAAAGGGAAAAATTCCCTGACAGTCAGATTAATCCCTGGATCAACTCTCCCAGGAATTACCTAGTAATTATAGCCGTGGGTGCCTTTCAATGCAAGGAAAGCATCCACACCCTTTTTAAATGCATATATAGAGTTTGCCATAACTAATTCCTCAGGTAAAATATTTCAGATTTTAACCACTCTCACTGTGAAGAACTCGTTTCCAAATGGATGTCAAAAACTTTTATCCTTCATCCCAACACTGTACATATGCATTGCTGTGCTGTTGCCTAGCAATGCATCTGTACAGCACTGGGGTCTCTAAACTGCGCGCCATATCGTTCCGATCCAATCTCTAGAAAAGCACAAGCTAGGTATAATGGTATGCCACATTCCCAACTAGTGATGAACAGAGATGGCCCGAACAGTTCGCCAGCAGACAGTTCCTGGCAAACATGAGCTGTTCGCCATTCGCATTTACCGCAAATATTTTCCAAAAAAGAAAAATGCGTTCATATTTTTTACATTAAAGTCACTGGGCATGAAAAAAGAGCAATACATGAGGATTCTCAATGACAACATCAGGCAGTCTGAAGAGAAATTTGGGCTTGGGCACCAGTGGACAATTCAGCATGACAATGACCCAAAGCACACAGCAAAAGTGGTGAAGAAATGGTTAGCAGACAACAACATTAACATTTTGGAGTGTCCCAGCCAGAGTCATGGCTCGAGACCCTCCAGCCTGAAAGATTTGAAGCTCATTGCTAAAGATAAATGGGCAAGAATACCTGTGGAGACACGCAAAAAGGCGGTCTGTAATTATAGAAAGCATTTGATTGCTCTAATAATGGACAATAAAGGCTTTTCTATTGATTATTGAGAAGGGTATGAATAATTTTGGACTGGACAATTTTTTTCGTAAATGTAAATAAAAGCTGAGAAATGTTAATTTTTTTTCCACAATAATGCCACTTGAACATAGTCTTATTATCTTTTGGGAGACACCTATGTACCGTAATTTCCCATCAAATGTGGCCCCCTTTGTCCCCCTAGTTAGTAGTTATGGTTCCCATGTGCCTCCTCTTATTAACAAGTGTGGCCCCCATTTGTGTGCTGCTTTGTCCCCATGTTTGTGGGATTGCTTTGTCCCGTTTGTGTGGCTGATATGTCCCCCCCCCCTCGTTTGGGTGCTGCTTTGTCCCCCATTTGTGTGCTGCTTTGTCCTTCATGTGTGTGCTGCTTTGTCCCCCCGTTTGTGTGCTATATTGTCCCCCCATTTGTGCACTGCTTTGTCCCTGTTTGTGTGGCTGCCTTGCCCCCCCGTTTGTGATGTTGCTATCTCCCATTTGAGTGGCTGCTATGCCCCCCCCCCTCGTTTGAGTGCTGCTTTGTCCACTATTTGTGTGCTGCTTTGTCCCCCCCATTTGTGAGCTGCTTTGTTCTCCCATTTGTGTGCTGCTTTGTCCCCTGTTCTGTGTGCGGCTTTGTCCCCCCATTTGTGCACTGCTTTGTCCCCATTTCTGTGCTGCTTTGTCCCCCCGTTTGTGTAATTGCTATGTCCCGTTTGTGTGGCTGCCTTGTCCCCGTTTGTGTGCTGATCAGGGTTGCTCATCACGCGTTCATGATCACGGCTAGCCCGTGATCACGAGCCATTTTTCCCCATTACAGGATTGCTATTCGGATCTGTGATCAGCTGTGATCAGCTGTGATCAGGGAAACGGAATCCAAATGTGCCCGTGGTTGCACTCGAATTCCGGTCGTAATCACGGGTGAAATCATGATCACGGGTCCGCATTCCAGGTATCCAGGGAGATGACGTCGTTGTGGGCCAATCAGAAGGCCCCCAGCCGAGGCCCTAGCAACCAACCAGAGGAGGAAAGCCTCTGCCCTCCCCTCCTCTATATAAGGTGGCGGCCATCTTGAGGATCTCGTCCTTGCTTGTGTCTCTGTGGTACTTACTTAGAGCATGTCCAGTGCTATTGTTGGTCTGAGCAAGTGGTTTTCATTGTGTAAATACAGCGTTTTTGCTATTTAACACATTTCCAACACGTTGATTGTATTGCTATATAGTTACCGTAGATAGTAGTTTGATTGTGTTAGTTTTCAGTCAGCACTAGTGTAGTGTATACTGTCTGTGCTAGGCTAGAAGCTGTTAAGAGATGGCCCGAACGGTTCACGGGCGGACAGTATCCGGTGAAATTCAGATGTGTGCGTCTGCGGCACATTCGACCCGCCCCCTATACCTCGTCATTGGGCTAAACTTTGACCCTAAACTTTGACCCTCTACATCACAGTCAGCAGACACATGGCAGCCTATCAGGCTACACTCCCCGATGGACACCCTGCCCCCCTATAAAAACGCAGCAGCACCGGCCATGTTCTTAGTCTGCTGCTGCTGCTGTAGTGAGAGGAAGGAAAAGACATTGCTGGAGATAGGTAAAGCGTTAGTAAGGCTGTTGTTAGCTTGCTACTCGCTGAAATTTATTGCTGAAAGCACACCCAAAAAATTTTTGGGACGGCTAATATTCTTCTTGTATAATTATGTTTATTATCAAGAAAGAAATAACAGCATAAGTTACATTAGACTGCAAAATTCATGTTATACAAAGACCTTAATATAAATTCAGTTTATGATAGCCACTTTCAAAAATAATCAGTTACATATGAACCCTTTTCTTTGGTTCCTCATCTTAATTTTTAATGAGAGGTCCAAAAAATATTTTAGATAATGGCCTCAATTCACTAAGATCATGCTGGAGATAATAAGGCAAGAAAACAAGTAAACTTGCCACCGCACAGCGAGAAAGTTACCTCCTCTGTAGTTAAGTTACCTCCTCTGTAGCTACAGAAGAGTTAACTTTAGGTTTGCCTGAGGTAAAATGTTTCCTGAATACTACATGCCTCATCACCATGGTGATAACTCTAGAAACGTTATTAAAGACAGGAAATAAGCTTAGTGAATTGAGGTCAAAATTGCCTTCAGATAGGTTGTTACGAGTAAAAGAAAAAAGCGAAAGAAAAGAAACACAGGGGTAAAAAAGGGTGGGAAAAAATTAAGAATAAAGAATGAAAAGAAGAAAAAGACAGAGATCAATCTTCCTCCGTCTATCTGCCCACCGATCCATTTTAGTTATTAGGTAAACAATAATATAAATAAATGAGTAAATGGTTGGGGCCACTCTAATTTGTACATAATAACACCATTATACCCTCTGTCCATACTCCTATATCCGCCCTTAATGTTACATTTTTTTGATCCATAATTAATGAATTGTCTCAAGACAGAGATATTTATCCAGAAAACAAATCCAGACAGACCATAATACATTAAATTTATCTAATCTTCCTTGAGCCGACTGAACCAGTTCCTCCATCTTCATTATATTGTTAAATGTTTTACGCAGCTCATCTATCCCCGGAAAATTGTCTGATTTCCAATGTCAGGCCAATACAGTTCTTGCTGCAGTAATTAAATGAAATAACAAAGATTTTTTGTTCTTTTTAATACATTGACAATAGTGTCACCTCAGGGGAGCGTGGAGCTGGATACGTGTACATCTTCTCGTACCAATCAAATACTATATCCCAAACTGGTTTGACCTTAATGCAACCCCACCACATGTGTATATAGTCTCCGATTTGGAGCCCACATTTCTAACAGGTATTGGAGCTCAAGAGATTCCATCCATTAACTGTACATGGTGTATAATACCAGAGGGTCATAATTTTATAATTGTGTTCCTGAACTGCATTAGATTTAAATATTTAGATAGATATCATGGGTATTAGTCAAAATAAGAGCTTTCTTCCACTAATCTAACGAAAAAGTTTTCTGTAAATCAAATTCCCACCGGTCTTGAACCTTTTGAAATCTACCTGGAGAAAATACCAATAATATGTGGTACAACTGAGAAAGAACGTGGGCTGGGGGGAGGCATCTGAGCACATCTCCTCCATTTTCGTTAGTTTCCTCGACCCTACACTAAGAGGTACAATAAGAGAGATATATTTATGAAACTGTATACTCTCAAACCAACTTAAAAATGAGGTCTGGGCTCCCTCCCCTAACCTTATGTCTACAGGTTCATTAGTATTTTGGGGTCCTAGAATCCCTCGTAGTTGTGGCCACTCTCGTCTGTTATAATCCAGAAACTCCTGAACCCCAACACCTGGAGGAAAGGATAGGTTATCAAATAGAGATGTCAACGGACCCGGGGTGGATGATATAGAGTCTTTAGTAGTACACACTCAATCCCATACCCTCAAGACCTGCCGAATCCATATAGGGAATTTTCTACGAACCCCCCTAGAATCCAGGGGAGTCCATGGAAGTGCCCTAGTATCCACATTAGCAATAAAAGATTCCAGAAGGACCCAGTATTTAACCACTTGAGGACCTAGGGCTTTACCCCCCTTAAAGAGACTCCGTAACAAAAAAATTGCATCCTGTTTTTTATCATCCTACAAGTTCCAAAAGCTATTCTAATGTGTTCTGGCTTACTGCAGCACTTTGTACTATCACAGTCTCTGTAATAAATCAACTTATCTCTCTCTTGTCAGACTTGTCAGCCTGTGTCTGGAAGGCTACCAAGTTCTTCAGTGTTGTGGTTCTGCTATGCACTCCCCCCTCAGGGGGGAAAGAAACACACAAATGATCTCTTGAGATTCAAAAGGAAGGCTGTATACAGCCTGCTTGTGTATGGATGTATTTTCTATGTGTGGACATACTGTACATCAACCTACTTCCTGTTTTGGTGGCCATTTTGTTTGCTTATAAACAGACTTTTTAAAACTGTTTTTAACCACTTTTAATTGTGACAGAGGGGAATAGGAGATGTCCCCTAACGCACTGGTATGTTTACTTTTGTGCGATTTTAACAATACAGATTCTCTTTAAGGACCGGCCACTTTTTTTCCATTCAGACCACTGCAGCTTTCACGGTTTATTGCTCGCTCATACAACCTACCACCTAAATGAATTTTGGCTCCTTTTCTTGTCACTAATAAAGCTTTCTTTTGGTGCTATTTGATGGCTCCTGCGATTTTTACTTTTTATTATATTCATCAAAAAAGACATGAATTTTGGCAAAAAAATGATTTTTTTAACTCTCTGTGCTGACATTTTTCAAATAAAGTAAGATTTCTGTATACATGCAGCGCGAAAAATGTGGACAAACATGTTTTTGATTAAAAAAAACCCCATTCAGTGTATATTTATTGGTTTGGGTAAAAGTTATAGCGTTTACAAACTATGGTGCAAAAAGTGAATTTTCCCATTTTCAAGCATCTATGACTTTTCTGACCACCTGACAGGCTGACATGTTTCATGAGGGGCTAGAATTCCAGGATAGTATAAATACCCCCCAAATGACCCCATTTTGGAAAGAAGACATCCCAAAGTATTCACTGAGAGGCATAGTGAGTTCATAGAAGATATTAATTTTTGTCACAAGTAAGCGGAAAATGACACTTTGTGACAAAAAAAAAAAAAGTTTCCATTTCTTCTAACTTGCGACAAAAAAAAATGAAATCTGCCATGGACTCACCATGCCCCTCTCTGAATACCTTGAAGTTTCTACTTTCCAAAATGGGGTCATTTGTGGGGTGTGTTTACTGTCCTCGCATTTTGGGGGGTGCTAATTTGTAAGCACCCCTGTAAAGCCTAAAGGTGCTCATTGGACTTTGGGCCCCTTACCGCAGTTAGGCTGCAAAAAAGTGCCACACATGTGGTATTGCCGTACTCAGGAGAAGTAGTATAATGTGTTTTGCGGTGTATTTTTACACATACCGATGCTTGGTGGGAGAAATATCTCTGTAAATGACAATTTTTTAATTTTTTTTACACACAATTGTCCATTTACAGAGATCTTTCTCCCACTCAGCATGGGTATGTGTAAAAATACACCCCAAAACACATTATACTACTTCTCCTGAGTACGACGATACCACATGTGTGGCACTTTTTTGCACCCTAACTGCGCTAAGGGGCCCAAAGTCCAACGAGTACCTTTAGGATTTCACAGGTCATTTTGAGAAATTTCGTTTCAAGACTACTCCTCACGATTTAGGGTCCCTAAAATGCCAGGACAGTATAGGAACCCCACAAATGACCCCATTTTAGAAAGAAGACACCCCAAGGTATTCCGTCAGTAGTACGGTGAGTTCATAGAAGATTTTATTTTTTGTCACAAGTTAGCGGAAAATGACACTTTGTGAAAAAAAACAATAAAAATCAATTTCCGCTAACTTGTGACAAAAAATAAAATTTTCTATGAACTCACCGTACTACTAACAGAATACCTTGGGGTGTCTTCTTTCTAAAATGGAGTCATTTGTGGGGTTGCTATACTGTCCTGGCATTTTAGGGGCCCTAAACCGTGAGGAGTAGTCTTGAAACAAAATTTCTCAAAATGACCTGTGAAATCCTAAAGGTACTCATTGGACTTTGGGCCCCTTAGCGCAGTTAGGGTGCAAAAAAGTGCCACACATGTGGTATCGCCGTACTCGGGAGAAGTAGTACAATGTGTTTTGGGGTGTATTTTTACACATACCCATGCTGGGTGGGAGAAATAACTCTGTAAATGGACAATTGTGTGTAAAAAAATCAAAAAATTTGTCATTTACAGAGGTATTTCTCCCACCCAGCATGGGTATGTGTAAAAATACACCCTAAAACACATTATACTACTTCTCCCGAGTACGGCGATACCACATGATTGGCACTTTTTTGCAGCCTAACTGCGCTAAGGGGCCCAAAGTCCAATGAGTACCTTTAGGATTTCACAGGTCATTTTTGTTTCAAGACTACTCCTCACGGTTTAGGGCCCCTAAAATGCCAGGGCAGTATAGGAACTCCACTAATGACCCCATTTTAGAAAGAAGACGCCCCAAGGTATTCCGTTAGGAGTATGGTGAGTTCATAGAAGTTTTTATTTTTTTGTCACAAGTTAGCGGAAATTGATTTTAATTGTTTTTTTTCACAAAGTGTCATTTTCCGCTAACTTGTGACAAAAAATAAAATCTTCTATGAACTCACCATACTCCTAACAGAATACCTTTGGGTGTCTTCTTTCTAGAATGGGGTCATTTGTGGGGTTCCTATACTGCCCTGGCATTTTAGGGGCCCTAAACCGTGAGGAGTAGTCTTGAAACCAACAATGTCGCAAAATGACCTGTGAAATCCTAAAGGTACTCATTGGACTTTGGGCCCCTTAGCGTACTTAGGGTGTAAAAAAGTGCCACATATGTGGTACCGCCGTACTCAGGAGAAGTAGTATAATGTGTTTTGGGGTGTATTTTTACACATACCCATGCTGGGTGGGAGAAATATCTCTGTAAATGACAATTGTTTGATTTTTTTTTACACACAATTGTCCATTTACAGAGAGATTTCTCCCACCCAGCATGGGTATGTGTAAAAATACACCCCAAAACACATTATACTACTTCTCCTGAGTACGGCGATACCACATGTGTGACACTTTTTTGCAGCCTAGGTGCGCTAAGGGGCCCAACGTCCTAATCACAGGTCATTTTGAGGCATTTGTTTTCTAGACTACTCCTCACGGTTTAGGGCCCCTAAAATGCCAGGGCAGTATAGGAACCCCACAAGTGACCCCATTTTAGAAAGAAGACACCCCAAGGTATTCCGTTAGGTGTATGGCGAGTTCATAGAAGATTTTATTTTTTGTCACAAGTTAGTGAAAAATGACACTTTGTGAAAAAAAAACAAAAATCAATTTCCGCTAACTTTTGACAAAAAATAAAATCTTCTATGAACTCGTCATACACCTAACAGAATACATTGGGGTGTCTTTTTTTCTAAAATGGGGTCAGTTTGTGGGGTTCCTATACCGCCCTGGCATTTTACGGGCCCAAAACCGTGAGTAGTCTGGAAACCAAATGTCTCAAAATGACTGTTCAGGGGTATAAGCATCTGAAAATTTTGATGACAGGTGGTCTATGAGGGGGCGAATTTTGTGGAACCGGTTATAAGCAGGGTGGCCTTTTAGATGACAGGTTGTATTGGGCCTGATCTGATGGATAGGAGTGCTAGGGGGTGACAGGATGTGATTGATGGGTGTCTCAGGGGGTGGTTAGAGGGGAAAATAGATGCAATAAATGCACTGGGGAGGTGATCGGAAGGGGGTCTGAGGGGGATCTGAGGGTTTGGCCGAGTGATCAGGAGCCCACACGGGGCAAATTAGGGCCTGATCTTATGGGTAGGTGTGCTAGGGGGTGACAGGAGGTGATTGATGGGTGTCTCAAGGTGTGATTAGAGGGGGGAATAGATGCAAGCAATGCACTGGCGAGGTGATCAGGGCTGGGGTCTGAGGGCGTTCTGAGGGTATGGGCGGGTGATTGAGTGCCCTAGGGGCAGATAGGGGTCTAATCTGATGGGTAGCAGTGACAGGGGGTGATTTATGGGTAATTAGTGGGTGTTTGGAGGAGAGAACAGATGTAAACACTGCACTTGGGAGGTGATCTGATGTCGGATCTGTGGGCGATCTATTGGTGTGGGTGGGTGATCAGATTGCCCGCAAAGGGCAGGTGAGGGGCTGATTGATGGGTGGCAGTGACAGGGGGTGATTGATGGGTGGCAGTGACAGGGGGTGATTGATGGGTGATTGACAGGTGATTGACAGGTGATCAGTGGGTTATTACAGGGAAGGACAGATGTAAATAATGCCCTGGCGAATTGATAAGGGGGGGGTCTGAGGGCAATCTGAGCGTGTAGGCGGGTGATTGGGTGCCCGCAAGGGGCAGATTAGGGTCTGATCTGATGGGTAACAGTGACAGGTGGTGATAGGGGGTGATTGATGGGTGATTGATGGGTAATTAGTGGGTGTTTAGAGGAGAGAATAGATGTAAACACTGCGCTTGGGTGGTGATCTGATGTCGGATCTGCGGGCGATCTATTGGTGTGGGTGGGTGATCAGATTGCCCGCAAGGGGCAGGTTAGGGGCTGATTGATGGGTGGCAGTGACAGGGGGTGATTGATGGGTGGCAGTGACAGGGGGTGATTGATGGGTGATTGACAGGTGATTGACAGGTGATCAGTGGGTTATTACAGGGAAGGACAGATGTAAATAATGCCCTGGCGGATTGATAAGGGGGGGGGGGTCTGAGGGCAATCTGAGCGTGTAGGCGGGTGATTGGGTGCCCGCAAGGGGCAGATTAGGGTCTGATCTGATGGGTAACAGTGACAGGTGGTGATAGGGGGTGATTGATGGGTGATTGATGGGTAATTAGTGGGTGTTTAGAGGAGAGAATAGATGTAAACACTGCGCTTGGGTGGTGATCTGATGTCGGATCTGCGGGCGATCTATCGGTGTGGGTGGGTGATCAGATTGCCCGCAAGGGGCAGGTTAGGGGCTGATTGATGGGTGGCAGTGACAGGGGGTGATTGAAGGGTGATTGACAGGTGATTGACAGGTGATCAGGGGGGATAGATGCATACAGTACACAGGGGGGGGGGTCTGGGGAGAATCTGAGGGGTGGGGGGTGATCAGGAGGAGGCAGGGGGCAGGGGGGGGGGTAAAAAAAAAATAGCGTTGACAGATAGTGACAGGGAGTGATTGATGGGTGATTAGGGGGGTGATTGGGTGTAAACATGGGTCTGGGGGGTGGGCAGGGGGGGGTCTGAGGGGTGCTGTGGGCGATCAGGGGGCAGGGGGGGGGGGGAATCAGTGTGCTTGGTGCAGACTAGGGTGGCTGCAGCCTGCCCTGGTGGTCCCTCGGACACTGGGACCACCAGGGCAGGAGGCAGCCTGTATAATACACTTTGTAAACATTACAAAGTGTATTATACACTTTGTATGCGGCGATCATCGGGTTAACATCCCGCCGGCGCTTCCGTATGGCCGGCGGGATGTTGCGGCGGGTGAGCGGCGACAGGCGGAGGATCGCGTCACGGATGACGCGATCGCTCCGCCCATGCCCCTACAAGGACCGCCGCCATTTGTCTATACGGCGGTCCTTGCGGGGTCCACTTCCCGGCCGCCATTTGTCAATACGGCGGTCGGGAAGTGGTCAATAGAGAATCTACCTGGCTATCTGGGGTTCTCTTTGGACAACTGTTGAACACAAAAGACAAGGCCATGTCTGGCTACAGATCTGTAAGCAGTGGCTGCATGGTGTGATGGTCAAGGGCTCTGCCTCTGACACAGGAGACCAGAGTTCAAATCTCAGCTCTGTCTGTTCAGTAAGCCAGCACCTATTCAGTAGGAGACCTTAGGCAAGTCTTCCTAACACTGCTACTGCCTATAGAGCATGCCCTAGTGGCTGCAGCTCTGATGCTTTGAGTCCGCCAGGAGAAAAGTGTGATATAAATGTTATTTGTCTTGTCTACTTTTTCTCTTGTATTGAGCATACATGGTAAATTTTAGGCCAGCTTCAGTTACTACTGTTGTGGTACAGTGGTTAGGATGCTTGCCCACCACACAGTGAGACCCAGGTTCAAATCCCAGCCAATGTGAGTTGGCTTTTATGCTACAAATCCTTAAAGGGAACCTAAACGGAGAAGGATATGGATTTTCCTTTTAAAATAATACCAGTTGCCTGAATCGCCTGCTGATCCTGTGTCTCTAATACTTTTAGCCACAGCCCCTGAACAAGCATGCAGATCAGGTGCTCTGACTGAAGTCAGACTGGATTAGCTGCATGCTTGTTTCAGGGTGTGATTCAGCCACTATTGCAGTCACAAAGATCAGCTGGACTGCCAGGCAAGTGGTATTGTTTACAGGAAACATCCATATCACTCTCAGTTAAGGTTCCCTTTAAGCAACCTAATGTTTCTATTGCATTGAGCAGAAATGGTACATTTTAGGCCAGCTTCAGTTACTACTGTAGTGGTACAGTGGTTAGGGTGACTTGCCCACCACACATGGTATGATGTAAACTGGTTTTTGAAATAGTATAATTCCCTGGCAGATGAGACCCTCCTCCCTCCAGTAGGAGGGAGGTAGGAGGGGACCCGACCCACAAGAGGCTAATTAAAATCTCCCTAGCAGAGTGTGTAGCAGCTGTCCCATAACTAATTAGTGTAGGCAGACAACTGAGTCAAATGGTATAAGGACCTTGCTTGGAGGAGGGAGGTAGGGTGGGTCCTCCAGCAGTGATGTGTATTTCACTCAATCAGGTGTGCCTCCAGGTATTAGAGCTCTTGAAACATGTTTTCTATCATTTTTCCAGCCGGTAGAATTTTTTTAAATTTTCAAAGTTCGCCTCCCCATTGAAGTCTATTGCGGTTCGCGAACTTTTTCGTGAACCGAACCTTTCGCGGAGGTTCGTGAACAGGGTTCGCGAACCTAAAATCGGAGGTTCATGACATCTCTAGTATTTAACCTCCCTGTTCTGGAACCAGTCCACTGTATGAGTGAGTAATGTTGACTTATAGTATGTCTCTAAATCCAGACCCCCCCTAATTTAGATTTACTTCATGAGTTACAGCTTAATCAGACTGACCTCCCATTTCCCATGCCAAAATCGGTATGTTGGGAGGACCAAAAGGTCACTGCAGAGGAGAGTGGGGGAGCATTTTAACAATATTGAAAATCGGAATGAGGGACACCCACTATCCAAACATTATAAAGAAAAGCATGGGGGGAGTCTAAGGGGTACTATATTTTTTGGTAGCTTCAGCAGGTGCATTTTTGTGTGAAAAACCTAGCGTTTTTACTCCTACACTTGTATTCAGTTAGCTAGCCAGTGAGTCATTGCTGTAGTCAGTGTAGTCAGAGTTTACTGGTGGTGATTAGTGTGTGTAGTAAAGGCAGGCAGGCAGGGTCAGAGTGTACTGCTCACTTGTAATCAGCTAGTCAGTCATATACTTCAGCTACTACTTACAGACAGTCACACTGCCAGTGCAGTTTATTTAGTAAGTGAAATTGTGTACTGTGCTCACTGCTCACTGGTATTAATCATCTCATTATCCAGTGATACCCTTCACTTAGGTTGTACTACTGTGTTCACTGCTCACTGGTATTAATCATCTCATTACCCAGTGATACCCTTCACTTACGTTGTACTGTGTTCACTGCTCACTGGTATTAATCATCTCATTACCCAGTAATACCCTTCACTTAGGTTGTAATACTGTGTTCACTGCTCACTTGTATTAATCATCTCATTACCCAGTAATACCCTTCACTTAGGTTGTAATACTGTGTTCACTGCTCACTTGTATTAATCATCTCAGTACCCAGTGATACTCTTTACTTAGGTTGTACTACTGTGTTCACTGCTCACTGGTATTAATCATCTCATTACCTAGTGAAACCCTTCACTTACGTTGTACTGTATTCACTGCTCACTGGTATTAATCATCTCATTACCCAGTAATACCCTTCACTTAGGTTGTAATACTGTGTTCACTGCTCACTTGTATTAATCATCTCAGTACCCAGTGATACTCTTTACTTAGGTTGTACTACTGTGTTTACTGCTCACTGGTATTAATCATCTCATTACCTAGTGAAACCCTTCACTTACGTTGTACTGTATTCACTGCTCACTGGTATTAATCATCTCATTACCCAGTGATACCCTTCACTTAGGTTGTACTACTGTGTTCACTGCTCACTGGTATCATAAAAAGCAATGTGGCAGCGATATATTTTTATGACTGACTTGAAAAAACGGAGGGCGAACCTCCATGAAACATGTTGTCTCTTTTTAAATAAATACGTTTTTTATTTCCCAAAAGTCAACTACTCCTGTATCAATTTGCCGCAAATCTATCAGCGGCCTATCATATTTAGAGCCGCCGTGACGTCCAAGCGCCGCTCGCTCTGTGCTAGTGACGAGCCTGGCGTCTTGGTTTCCATGACAGCCTACTGACATAGACTGTGCTCTCCTTGCAATGCTGGTGGCTGCATGTGATCTCAGCAAGATCCCTGGGAGCTCGGTCCCCGGCTCGCCTAAGAGGGACGCAGGCGATACTTGTCAGCCACATCATAAACAGGTGAGACCTGCCCTGGTAAGTTTTGTCTTTCCGGTACAGAGATATCAGAGCGCCCCTCTTTCTCTTTGCTTGTATCTATGCAGTGTCACCCACAAAGACAGCTATAGTATAGTCAGTTCAATCACAAATACAGTTGAAATATATGCACTAATATTACAGTGTGCTGGCACAGTACAGCAAGTGCCAGCTGCGACAGACAGGGCTGTATCTATGCAGTGTCAGTGTCACACACACAAAAAACACATCAGAAGAATATTAGCCTTTAAAAGAGCTTTTTTGGGGTGCTTTCAGCAACAAATTTCAGTGAGTAGCAAGCTAACAAGAGCCTAACTAATGCTTTCCCTATCTCCAACAATGTCTCTCCCTTCCTCTTACTACAGCAGCAGACAGAGACTGAGAACATGGCCGACACTGCTGCATTTTTATGGGGGGACGGGGTCCGTGGGTGCATGCAGCCTAATTGGCTGCCATGTGTCTGCTGACTGTGATGTAGGGGCTCAAAGTTTAGCCCAATGATGAGGTATAGGGGGGAAGAATCGAACCGCCCTATTTGTTTGCTACCCGCCGCGAACTCGAACAGCTGATGTTCACCGGGAACTGTCTGCTGGCCATCTCTAGTTGTGGGGTGCCCGAATCAGAGCAGGAGAAGGAAGATATGTCACGTTCCGTGCAGAAGCTGAGGAATATGAGGTGTGCTGTGTTAACCAGTCAATTACATCCCCATTTTGGGGGTTGAGGGGACGTGCCCTCTGAACTCTGTGCATTAGTCTAGGGCTGCACAAAATCACACCAGCACGACCTCAAAAAGACCTGCGGGGTGGCCTGCCTCTGCTTGTCATTTTTTCCATATTGGGTATGCAGTAGTACTAACAATATTCAATAGTTACATAGTTACATAGTTATTTGGGTTAAAAAAAGACTTACGTTCATCGAGTTCAATTAGAGAACAAAGTACAACACCAACCAGCTCCCTCACATATCCCTGTTGATGCAGAGAAAGGCGAAAAATGCTTACAAGGCATGGTCCAATTGGCCCCAAAAGGGAAAAAATTCCTTCCTGACTCCAGATGGCAATCCGATAAAATCCCTGGATCAACATCAATGAGCATTACCTAGTAATTGTAGCCAGGGATGTCTTTCAATGCAAGGAAAGCATCTAAGCCCCCTTTGAATGCAGGTATAGAATTTGCCATAACTACTTCCTGTGGCAATGCATTACACATCTTAATCACTACTACTGTAAAGAACCCTTTCCTAAATAAATGGCTAAAACGTTTTTCCTCCATGCGCAGATCATGTCCTCTAGTCCTTTGAGAATGCCTGGGGACAAAAAGCTCATCCGCCAAGCTTTTATATTTATATCCGCCATGCTTTTATATTGCCCTCTGACGTATTTATACATGTTAATAAGGCGTCTTTTCTCTAAACTAAATAAACCCAATTTATCTAACCTTTCTTGGTAAGTTAGACCTTCCATCCCTCGTATCAATTTTGTTGCTCGTCTCTGCACCTGCTCTAAAACTGCAATATCTTTCCTGTAATGTGGTGCCCAGAACTGAATTCCATATTCTAGATGTGGTCTTACTAGAGAGTTAAACAGGGGTAATATTATGCTAGCATCTCAAGTTTTTATTTCCCTTTTAAAGCATCCCAAAATTTTGAGATGGCCTGAACGGTTCGACCGAGAACCGATTCGCGCGAACTTCGGTGGTTCGCGGTGAACCACGAACTATATGCGAGTTCGACCTGCCCCCTCTACTACATCATTAGGCTCAACTTTGATCCTCTACATCACAGTCAGCAGACACATGGTAGCCAATCAGGCTACACTCCCTCCTGGAGCCCCCCCCCCCCTTACAAAAGGCACGCAGCATCGGCCATTTGCCTCACTCGTGTGGCTGCAGTAGGAGAGGAGAAGGGAGAGGAATCTGCTGTAGACATAGGGAATGCTTAGTTAGGCTCTTGTTAGCTTGCTCCTTGCTGATACTTATTGCTAAAAAGCACCCCTCAACAGCTCTTTTGAGAGCTAATGTTGTTCTTGTGATCTATTTTTTTTGTGTGTGTGTCCCGCTGACACTTGCATATACAGCCCAGTCAGTCAGTCGCAGCTGGCCCTTGGCCCCTTGCTTATTCCTACTGTTCCACTGCCAAGCCCAGCACATTCAGTGACTACCTTTTCACTGCACGTGTGTGACAGGCAGCTGCACATTAGTAATACCAATCATTGCACACCTGTTCATGTTTACTGCACCTACGTGACAGAAGCTTACAGTGTTATATACTAGCCACGGCACCTGTTCACAGTACCTGTGTGTGTGACAGCTGCACATTTGTAATACCACTCACTGCATACCTGTTCATGTTTACTGCACCTGCGTGACAGAAGCACACAGTGTTATATACCAGTCACTGCACCTGTTCACAGTACCGGTGTGTGTGACAGCTGCACATTTGAAATACCAATCACTGCATACCTGTTCATGTTTACTGCACCTGCGTGACAGAAGCATGTAGTGTTATATACCAGTCACTGCACCTGTTCAGGGTACCTGTGTGTGTGACAGCTGCACATTGTATCGATACCAGTCACTGCATACCTGTTCAGTGCACCTATGTGACCGCATGTAGTGTTATCTTATATACCAGGCACTGCATACGTGTTCACGGTACCTGTGTGTGACAGTTGCACATTTGTAATACCAGTCACTGCATACCTGTTCACTGCACCTGTGTGACCGCACGCTGTTTTATATACCAGTCTGCGCATACCTGTTAACTGCACCTGTGTGACAGCTGCACATTGTATTGTAATACCAGTCACTGCATACCTTTCACTGCACCTGTGTGACTGCACATTGTATTAGTCAAGTCAGTGCATACCTTTCACTTTATCCCTCCGATATGGACAAAACAGGTAGAGGCAGAGGCAGACCCAGAGACAGGCCACCCGGCAGGTCTGTTTGAGGTCATGCTGATGTGATTTCATGCAGCCCTGGACCAAAGTACAGTGCTCAGAAGAAGGCATGTGCCATCAACTCCCAAGATTGTCAGGACTATTTAACATAGAACACCTCATCTTCCGCAGCCACCAGCGCTACTACAAGCACCACATCCACTATATGTGACACTTCGCAGGAGTTATTTGGTGGGTAATTCACTGATTCACAGCCATTATTGTTACAAAAAGATGAAGGTGCTAAGCAAGTTACACCACCTCATATATCTGAGTTAGGCGACACTATGGACGTAAGGTGTGAGGAGGAGGATGATGAAGTACCTGCTGCTGGTGCAGTTTTGGAGATGTCTGATACAAGCGAAGCTGGGGAGGATGATTATGATGACAATGATGATAAGGATGCCACGTGGGATCCTAATAGACAAGATGACCAAGCGGACAGTTCAGAGGGGGAGTCAGAGAGGAGTATGAGGAGATGAGTTGCTGAGAGAAGCGGGGGGGTAATCATCAGAAACAGCTGGTGGCAGGGTCCGGCGCCATGTATCGCCACCTATGGACAGCCAGTCAACATTCCCTTCAACGTCAGCTGCTGATGCCATCATAGTGCCATCACTCCAGGGCTCAGCGGTGTGGAATTTTTTTTGTGTGTCTGCCTCAGATGAGATCAATGCCATCTGTTCTCTCTGCCACCAAAAATTGGCCATGGAAAGGCCAACACCCACGTAGGGACAACTGCCTTATGAAGGCACATGGAGAAAAGGCACAAACTGCAATGGGAAGACCACCTGAGGAAAAGCAGCACATAAAAGCAAAGCCACCCTCCTTCTCCTCTTCCTCCTTTAGGTGCATCATCTTCAGCCGCTTACTCCCTTGCACCTTCACAGCCAACCTCCTCCACTCAGCCTCTCACCTTGAGTGGTTCCTGCTCTTCTGCCCACAGCAGCAGCCAGGTGTCCGTGAGGGAAATCTTTGAGTGGAAGAATCTAATGTTTGCCAGTCACCCCCTTGCCCGGCGTCTGACACCTGGCTTGGAGGAACTGTTAGCTTGCCAGCTGTTACCATACCAGCTGGTGGGCTCTGAGGCCATTGGGACACCACAGTGGAAGATACCAGGCAGCAATTCTTTCTAAAAAAAACCGATACCCAAACTGTACCATGAAGTTGAAAGGCAAGTGGTGTCCTCTCTGGCACACAGCATTGGGTCAAGGGTCCATCTGACCACGGATGCCTGATCTGCAAAGCATGGTCAGGGCAGGTACATTACTTACACAGCCCATTGGGTCAACCTGGTGACCGCTGGCAAGCAGGGAGTATGTGGCTGTGCAGCAGACATAGTTGTGACACTGACACCTCCACGGCTTGCAGGCAGGCCTGCTGCCACCTCCTCTCCTTCTCCTTATACTCCTCCTGCTACATCCTCTTCACTGTCGTCCTCCTCCTCCTTCTTGGCTGAGTGGCAGTGCTACTCTACTGGTGTTGCTATCTCCTCTCCAGCTACACAGCCCCAGCTCCCCAGGGCCTATGCTGCATGCCAGGTATGACGGTGTCACGCCATCTTAGACATGTCTTGCCTCAAAGCGGAGAGTCACACTGGATCAGCTCTCATGATGGATCAGTGGCTGACCCCGCACCAACTGGAGATCAGCAACGTGGCAGCAATCTCATTTAGGCTTTGAATTTGGGAAAGTTGACACATGTACCCTGCATGGCACAACTTACGTTTGAGAAAGCTTGGAGAACTCCTGAGCGAAACATGTCATGTGACACGGCCGTCACGATCAGCTGACTGAAACACTAGCCAATGGTGCTCGCTGTATGCTCAGTCCGGAATTCCGTAGTGAGCGTCCCCGCTAAAGGAAGCAATAAGCAGCGGAACTTGGAGTGGTTATCACACGCAGGACAACGAGGCGGATGGTGACACAAGTTCTAGCGGTGGTGAAATAAATTTTTGATATTGTTTTGAAGACACCCCCTGCAAGTCTTTTTTGAGTTGAAGTACTGGACACTCATGCGATATGCCTGCAGGCACATGCGGCCGTTTGAGGAGGCGACAAACATGGTGAGTCGCAGTGAAGGCGCCATCTGCGACTTGATCCCATATGATTTCTTCCTGGAGCGTGCCATGCTTAGAGTGGTGGATCAAGCTGTGGAGGAGTGTGAACAGGAAAAGGAACAGGAGGAAGAGTTGTGGGATTAATTCTCAGCAGAACCAGATGTTTCCTCAACATGTGCGGCAGCACAGAGGGGGGAGGAGGGGGAGGAAGAGTCGTGTGGGGAAGAGGAGTCAGATGATTATTATTATTATTATTATTTATTGTATTTATAAAGCGCCAACATATTACGCAGCGCTGCACAATTGATAAAAGGGTTAACGTACAAGGTAGGACATACAGGAAACTCACAACAAAACAAGATCATGCAAATGATTTGATAATACAGTGCCATAGGTCAAAATAGAGATTGTTCTAATCCACAAAAGGGGTGATTGTCAGTAAGATTGCATAATCAAGCTGGAAACACTAAGGGAGAGGGCCCTGCAAGAGGTTTACAATCTAAAGGGTAGGGGTGGAGACAATAGGTGCATCTGTTGAGAGGGTGTCTAACAGAACATATTATGGTGCTGGTGTAGGGGGGTATGCGAGCATGAAAAGGTGAGTCTTGAGAGCTTGTGTGAAGGTGGGGGAGAGTCCGGTGGCTAGAGGGAGTGAGTTCCAGAGAATAGGGGCAGCCCTGGTGAGGTCCTGCAATCATGCATGTTTGTTTTTATTTGGTGGAGTGGCTTGTGGGCTGTGCAGTTCAGATTCAAAGGCAGAGAAGATGATCTAGTTAGACAGCAATAGTGTTCAGCAATACAAGTAAATCACAACAAAGATAATGTTACCTTGATGTGGTGCTTATTTCTGCTGAATTGCTGGTGAATTCGGGTAAATTCGTTTTTTCGCCCTTTGAAAGCTGCCCTTAGTAAGTGAACCTATTTGTCGGCGAACCGACAAAAGAATGAGCTCTCCTTAGATACACAGAGCTAATCAGGAAGGCCTGGTCAGCTGGCAGACAATATGCTTATTAATAGAGGTGGGCTTGTCTCCTGCAAGTTCAAACAGATCTGTATGTGATACAGGCTTTGATGGAAATTGCAGGCCAGCCACCAGGAAGTAAAGTGTGAACAAACAAAGCCAGAATTCAATAGCAAATACAATAATGTCTGATGAGGAAGGTGCTTTTTTTTTGAGGAGGAGGAAGCAGAAGAACAACCGCAGCAGGCATCGCAGGGGGCATGTGCTGCTCAACTTTGCCGTGGTATTGTTTGTGGCTGGGGGGAGAAGGAGAACTTACCTGACATCACTGAGGAAGAGCAAGAGGAGATTGATAGTACGTCTACATCCAAATTTGTGTAGATGGCAGCTTTCATGCAGTCCAGCCTGTTGAGGGACCCCCATATAAAAAAAACTCAAAGGGAATGACCTGTACTGTGGTAAGTGATGGAGATGTTACCAACTTACCTGAAGGCAGAAAGGATGCAGCACTTGTAAAACAAGCTGGCAACTATGCTTTACGGTGTGTTTAATGGTGATGTCACAGCACAACAGAATAAAGGTACCACTGCCAGTAATCCTTCTCCCATGTCCACGCAGGCAAGGACAGGTCACTCCAGGGATCTCATGGTGATGTCGGACATGCGGACATTCTTTAGTCCTTAGCCCTTCCGGATCCACCCTCCACCAACGCCTGGACTGGCAGGTAGCCGACTACCTGGCCTTAAATGTAGATGTAGACACTATGAGCAGCGATGAACCCCTGGACTACTACAGTATGTGCGCAGGCTTGACCTGTGGCCAGAGCTGTCACAATTTGCCATCCAACTTCTGTATTGCCCTACCTCAAACGTCCTGTCAGAAAGGACCTTTAGTGCAGCTGGAGGCATTGTCACTGAGAAGAGAAGTCGCCTAGGTCACAAAAGTGTTCAGTACCTCACCTGACTAAGTCAGTCTCCACACACAGCATCTCTGCCTGCACGCCATGCGACTGCCTGCCCCAAGACTAAGTCGATCCCCACACAGCATCTCTGCCTGCAGGCCGCTTGACTGCCTTCTCCGCCACCACCAACAGGGTCCAAGATAGAGATGGCCCGAACAGTTCGCCGGCGAACGGTTCCCGGTGAACATTCGCCAGTGAACGCAAACTTTTCCGGAAGTTCGGTTCGCCCCCATAATGCACCATTAGGGTCAACTTTGACCCTCTACATCACAGTCAGCAGGCACATTGTAGCCAGTCAGGCTACACTCCTTCCTGGAGCCACTCCCCCCTTATAAAAGGCAGGCACCGCCGGCCATTATACTAAAGATTAGTTAGGCTCTTGTAGGCTTGTTAGCTTGCTCCTTGCTGATTCCTATTGCTAAAATATCACCCCACAACAGCTCTTTTTAAAGGCTAATCTTGTTCTTGTGATCTATTTTTTTTCTTTGTGTCCCACTGACACTTGTGTTGCATAGACAGCCTTAATAATTCATACTGTGTGTGCCACTGCCAGGCCCAGCACATTCAGTGACAACCTGTGTTTGTGACAGGCAGCTGCACATTGTAATACCCAGTACTGCATATACCTACCTACCTGTTGTTCACAGTGCACCCACCTACCTACGTGAGCTGAGGGCACGCAGTGTCACTGTGCCTGTCCGCTACCTGTCTGTGTGTGACAGGTGCACATTGTAATACCCATCACTGCATATACCTACCTACCGGTTGTCACAGGAGCCCTAGTGGTCAGACCGCAAATTGCCTTCCAATCGGTTTCAGCACACAGACCTTTGCGCAGAAACCGATGGAAATTTGAGCAGCAGCCTGACCAGAAGGGAGCCTGTGAGGTACAATAATAGCAACTTACACACTATTTCAGGGTATCTGCCACCACCACTGTTATGGGCCAGTGGACCCGACTGACTGACTGACTGGTCCTGCAAATAAAACCGGTTAAACACACTCTATTCTGTCTGGCTAGTAACAACAGTAGCGTCTCTTCAGAAGTCTGAGTTCAGTTTCTGTGTATGCTGAATAATAGGGTAGCGGAAAAGTGAATGACTTTGATAAAGTCTTTATTCACGGGCAATATAAATAATTAATATATACAGACAATCATTAAAATCAACAATTGTTGAGACATTAATAGCGCAGTATGAAAAGAAAAGGAAGGAAAAAAATACTTAGTTTCATGGAAAGATGTCCTTTTGTGGGAAGAATCATAAAGTCCTTGTTAAAGTCCTTTGTTTCAGCTCAATTTAAAATCCAAGCAAAATGGCCACCACTTGTTCCTCACGGTGGCCACACGTTCATGAAGGTGGAAAATGGAGGAATGAAGGAAGAGCCCCTCACAGATGCTTTTGATGAAGCTGGTTTGGGGGTGTGGCAATGCCGGCCCCCTCTGAATTACCCACCCATGACAGTTCCTTCCGTCTGAGAGATTTTGGGTTTAAACTTATAAAATGCCGTAACTCACAAACGATACAAGTCGTATTTAGGTGGATAACAGATTCATACTTGTCGGAAAATACAGATTAATATGACATCAGACATGGCTAGTGCAGCGGGTCAGGTTCCTGAGAAGATTCATACCGCAATAACCGGACGGGCTATTGCGATGAATTTCATATCAGCACGTTGGCCAGATTTTACCGAATAAGACTATGTGAATTTCATAGCTGTGCGGTATACGGTTTTCGTATACCGACAGGAAATCATACCACCCATGATTTCAGATCTGCCATTCATCGGTGCCATGAAGTCTGGAGTGAAAGCAGGTTTTGAATAGCCAGCAGGGAAGCCTTCTCTGAATAGAGTCCCCATCTGGTGACTAGAGAGGTAATGAAAAATAAACATTCTCCAGGATACAGGCCTGGCCCAAGCTAATTAACGCATTAAAAGACATCCTGCATCTAAGTACTACTAGCCCAGATTGACTGCAGATGCTCCTACACAACCAATCTAGATATAGCACGTCACTGGCAATCGGTGCAATAAACCGATTGCGATTGCGTTCTCGTTTCTCACAGCTGTTCCGTGACACCGGTTGTTCACAGTGCACCCACCTACCTACGTGAGCGCACGCAGTGTCACTGTGCCTGTCCACTACCTGTCTGTGTGTGACAGGTGCACATTGTAATACCCATTACTACATATACCTACCTACCTGTTGTTCACAGTGCTCCCACCTACCTACATGAGTTGAGCGCACGCAGTGTTATTGTGCCTGTCCGCTACCTGTCTGTGTGTGACAGGTGCACATTGTAATACCCATCACTGCATATACCTACCTACCCGTTGTTCACAGTGCACGCACCTACCTACGTGAGTGCACGCAGTGTCACTGTGCCTGTCCGCTACCTGTCTGTGTGTGACAGGTGCACATTGTAATACCCATCACTGCATATACCTTCCTACCTGTTGTTCACAGTGCACCCACCTACCTACGTGAGTTGAGCGCACACAGTGTCATTGTGCCTGTCCGCTACCTGTCTGTGTGTGACAGGTGCACATTGTAATACCCATCACTGCATATACCTACCTACCTGTTGTTCACAGTGCACCCACCTACCTACTTGATCGTACTCAGTGTCACTGTGCCTGTCCGCTACCTGTCTGTGTGACAGGTGCGCATTGTAATACCCATTACTGCATATACCTACCTACCTGTTGTTTACAGTGCACCCACCTACCTACGTGAGTTGAGCGCACGTAGTTTCACTGTGCCTGTCCGCTAATTGTCTGTGTGAGACAGGTGCACATTGTAATACCCATCACTGCATATACCTACCAGTTGTGTTCAGTGCACCCACCTACCTACGTGAGTGCACGCAGTGTGATATACCACTCCGTGCATACCTGTTAACTGCACCTGTGTGACTACACATTGTATTAGCCAAGTCAGTGCATACCTTTCACTTCATCCTCCCCAATATGGACAAAATGGACAAAACAGGTAGAGGAAGAGGTAGAGGTAGACCCAGAGGAAGGCCACCTGGCAGGTCTGTGCGAAGTCGTGTTGATGTGATTTCGTGCAGCCCTGGCTCAAAGTATAGTGCTCAGAAGAAGACATGTCCCATCAACTCCCAAGATTGTCAGGACGTGGTTGACTATTTAACACAGAACACCTCATCTTTCGCAGCCACCAGCGCTACTACAAGCACCACATCCGTTGCATTTGACACTTCGCAGGAGTTAATTGGTGGGGCATCAACTGATTCACAGCCATTATTGTTACAACCAGATGAAGGCGCTAAGAAAGTTACACCACCTCACATGTCTGAGTTAGGCGGCGACACTATGGACGTAACGTGTGAAGATGATGAAGTACCTGCTGTTGGTACAGTTTTGGAGATGTCTGAGGCAAGTGAAGCTGGGCAGGATGATTATGATGATGGCGATGATACGGATCCCATGTATGTTCCCAATAGAGGAGTTAAACAGGGGGACAGTTCAGAGGTGGAGTCAGAGAGGAGTAGGAAGAGACGAGATGCTGAAAGAAGCAGGGGGAGCTTGTCGTCAGAAACAGCTGGTGGCAGTGTCCGGTGGCATGTATCACCACCTATGTACAGCCAGCCAACATGCCCTTCAACGTCAGCTGCTGATGCCACCATAGTGCATCACCGCAGGGGGGCTCAGCGGTTTAGAAATGTTTTAATGTGTCTGCCTCAGATTGGAGCAATGCCATCTGTTCTCTCTGCCTCCAAAAATTGAGCCATGGAAAGGCCAACACTCACGTAGGGACAAGTGCCTTACGAAGGCACATGCAGAAAAGGCACAAACTGCAATGGGAAGAGCACCTGAGCAAAAGCAGCACACAAAAGAAAAGCCACCCTCCTTCTCCTTTTCCTCCTTCAGGTGCAGCATCTTCAGCCGCTTTCTCCCTTGCACCTTCACAGCCACCCTCCTCCACTCAGCCTCTGCCCTTGAGCGGTTCCTGCTCCTCTGCCCACAGCAGCCAGGTGTCCGTGAAGGTAATCTTTGAGTGGAAGAAGCCAATTTCTGCTAGTCACCCTCTTGACCGGCGTCTGTCAGCTGGCGTGGCAGAACTGTTAGCTCGCCAGCTATTACCATACAAGCTGGTGGACTCTGAGGCCTTCCGTAAATTTGTGGCCATTGGGACACCGCAGTGGAAAATACCAGGCCGCAATTGTTTCTCTAAAAAGGCGATACCCAAACTGTACCATGAAGCTGAGAGGCAAGTGGTGTCATCTCTGGCACACAGCGTTGGGTCAAGGGATCACCTGACCACGGATGCCTGGTCTGCCAAGCACGGTCAGGGCAGGTATATAACTTACACAGCCCATTGGGTGAACCTGGTGACCAATGGCAAGCAAGGAGTACGTGGCTGTGCAGCGGACCAACTTGTGACACCTCCACAGCTTGCAGGCAGGCCTCCTGCCACCTCCTCTTTGGAGGAGGAGGAGGCGGCGGCAGAAGAACAACCGCAGCAGGCGTCGCAGGGGGCTTGTGCTGCTCGACATTCCCGTGGTATTGTTCGTGGGTGAGGGGAGGAGGAGGACTTACCTGACGTCACTGAGGAAGAGCAAGAGGAGATGGATAGTACATCTGGATCCAACTTTGTGCAGATGGTGTCTTTCATGCTGTCCAGCCTGTTGAGGGACACCTGTATAAAAAAATACTCAAGGGGAATGAGCTGTACTGGGTGGCCACGCTACTAGACCCTCAGTATAGGCACACAGTAGCGGACATGTTACCAACTCACCAGAAGGCAGAAAGGATGCAGCACTTGCAGAACAAGCTGGCAACTTTAACAAACTTTACAATGCATTTAAGGGTGATGTCACAGCACAACGCAATAAAGGTACCACTGCCAGTAATCCTCCTCTCATGTCCAACGCCTCGCTTTAGCTCTTCCGGATCCATCCTCCACCAACACCTGGACCGGCAGGTAGCTGACTACCTGGCCTTAAGTGTGGATGTAGACACTGTGAGCAGCGATGAACCCTTGGACTACTGGGTGCGCAGGCTTGACCTGTGGCCAGAGCTGTCCCAATTTGCCATCCAACTTCTGTCTTGCCCTGCCTCAAGCGTCCTGTCAGAAAGGACCTTCAGCGCAGCTGGAGGCATTGTCACTGAGAAGAGAATTCGCCTAAGTCACAAAAGTGTTCAGTACCTCACCTTTATCAAAATGAATGAGGCATGAATCCCGGAGGGCTACTGCCCACCTGAAGACTAAGTCAGTCCCCACACACAGCATCTCTGCCTGCACGACATGTGACTGCCTGCCTGCTTCAAGACTAAATTGCTCCCCACACAGCACCTCTACCCGCAGGCCACTTGACTGCCTTCTCTGCCGCCACCGACAGGGTCCAGGACTCCAGGCGGATTCCTGAATTTTTTAGGCGCTGCTAGCAGCGGCCGCTATAATAATTTTTCTGGTGCGTGTACATGCCTGCCTAATTTTTTTGGCTGCACTGCGGCTGCAACAACAAAACAAAAGGCATGTACATGTGGCCATTTCCCTTCGTGATCATTACGAGATGGCCCGAACCTCCGATTTTCGGTTTGCGAACCGGGTTCACAAACTTCTATGAAAGGTTTGGTTCACGCAAACTTTCGCGAACTGCAATAGACTTCAATGGGGAGGCGAACTTTGAAAACTTATGCTGGCCACAAAAATGATGAAAAAGATGTTTCAAAGGGTCTAACACCTGGAGGAGGGCATGGCGAAGTGGTATACATGCCAAAAGTCCCGGGGAAGAATCTGGATTTGACGCAAAGCAGCCTTTTAAGGGCAGAAATCAAATTGAATGCTAAATTGCAGGCCTAAAGTGCTTTAAAACATCTTGCATGTGTATACATCAATTGGAGTGTAATTAGAGTACTGCTTCACACTGACACACCAAACTCACTGTGTAACGCAACGCAACCAACTGTTTGCATAGTGATGGCCGTGCTGGACTCGTGCGCACCATGGCGAGAGTGCAGGCCGTGGCGGTTTTCAAGCCCATATGGTCGCCGGGCTGTGGTAGCTCAATGATAGAACAACAGTGACTGTCCAGCTGATCAAATTTGGTCTGTCCACAATGAAGCAACGACCTTATTATCTTTGGTGTGCCACCTCCTGAGACACTCATATAGCCAGTGGTCATTGCTTCATTGTGATACGCAAGCCCCTTCACCGCTGCAAGGTAATGATCACAAAGGGGAATGGGCACATGTACATGCTTTTTTGTTGTTGTTGCAGCTGCACTGCAGCCAGAAAAATTAGGCAGGCATGTACACGCACCAGAAAAATTATTATAGCGGCCGCTTCTAGCAGCGGCCTTAAAAATTCAGGAATCCGCCTGGAGTCCTGGACCCTGTTGGTGGTGGCGGAGAAGGCAGTCAAGCGGCCTGCGGGCAGATTTGCTGTGTGAGGAGCGACTTAGTCTTGGGGCAGGCAGTCACATGGTGTGCAGGCAGAGATGCTGTGTGAGGGGACTGACTTAGTCTTCGGGCAGGCCTGAGCGTGACTTCCAGACCTGGCATCTGTGATCAGATGGACCCTTGACCCAACGCTGTGTACAAGAGATGTCACCACTTGCCTTTCAACATCACGGTACAGTTTAGGTATCACCTTTTTTGAGAAAAAATTGCGGCCTGGTATCTTCCACTGCGGTGTATGGCTTTGCTTTTGTGTGCTGCTTTTCCTCATGTGGTCATCCCATTGCAGTTTGCTCTTTGTAATCATGTGCCTTCGTAAGGTAGTTGTCCCTACGCGGGTCTTGGTCTTTCTATGGCTCAATTTTCGGTGGCAGAGAGTACAGATGGCATTGCTCTCACCTGAGGCAGACACACAAAAAAATGTCCATACCTCTGAGCCGTGGGGTGATGGCACTTTGGTGGTGGTGGCTGACTCAGTGTTAAGTGGGGTGCCAGAATCAGAGCAGGAGGAGGAAGATATGTCACGCTTCCATGCGGAAGCTGAGAAAAATGAGGTGTTCTGTGTAAAATAGTCAACTACGTACTGACAATATTGGGGGTTGATGGCACGTGCCTTCTTCTGAACACTGTACTTTGGTCAAGGGCCACACAAAATCACGACAACGCGACCTCGAACAGACCTGCCAGGTGGCCTGCCTCTGCCTTTTGTTTTGTCCATATTGGGGGGGATGAAGTGAAAGGTACAAGACAAAGACAAGACAAATAACATTTATATTGCGCTTTTCTCCTTGCGGACTCAAAGCGCGAAAGGTATGCACTGACTTGACTAATACAATGTGCAGTCACACAGGTGCAGTTACAGGTATGCACGGAGTGGTATATCACACTGCGTGCACTCACGTAGGCAGGTGTATATCACACTGTGTGCACTCACGTAGGTAGGTGGGTGCACTGAACACAACAGGTAGGTATATGCAGTGATGAGGTGGGTTCACTGAACACAACAGGTAGGTATATGCAGTGATGAGGTGGGTTCACTGAACACAACAGGTAGGTATATGCAGTGATGAGGTGGGTGCACTCAACCCAAAAGGTAGGTATATGCAGGGATGAGGTGGGCGCACTGAACACAACAGGTAGGTATATGCAGTGATGAGGTGGGTTCACTGAACACAACAGGTAGGTATATGCAGTACTGGGTATTACAATGTGCACCTGTCACACACACAGGTAATCACTGAATGTGCTGGGCCTGGCTGGCAGTGGCACACACACAGTATGAATTAGCAAGGCTGTCTATGCAACACAAGTGTCAGTGGGACACACTGAAAAAAAAAATATATCAAAAGAACAAGATTAGCTCTCAAAAGAGCTGTTGTGGGGTGATATTTTAGCAATAAGAATCAGCAAGGAGCAAGCTAACAAGCCTACAAGAGCCTAACTAATCTTTCCCTATGAAAGAGTCTGATGCAGCTGTCCCTTCTCTAATTAATGCAGGCACACAAGTGAGTGTAATGGCCGGCAGGGCTCCTGGAGAGAGTGTAGCCTGATTGGCTACAATGTGCCTGTTGACTGTGATGTAGAGGGTCAAAGTTAACCCTAATGGTGCACTATGGGGGCGAACTTCCGGAAAAGTTTGCCTTAAATGGCGAACACGAACCACCGGAAGTTCGTCGGGAACCGTTCGCTGGGGAACCGTTCGGGCCATCTCTATATATGAGTGTCTGAGGGACAGACCAAATTCAATCAGCTGGACAGTCACTGTTGTTCTGTCATTGAGCTACCTCAGCCCGGCGACCATATGGGCTTGAAAACCGCTATTGCCTGCACTCTCGCCATGGTGTGCACCAGTCCAGCACGGCCGTCACTACACAAACAGCTGTTTGCGGCAGTGGTGCTCATCTGGTACTCGGATATCCTAGCTCTTTTTTCACTATTCGAGCTCGAATACCGAGCTCGAATAGTATTAGCTATCCGGGCTGCGCTATCCGAGCGCACTCGGATAGCAAGCAGATATCCGGTGATATCCTAGCTATCCGAGCTCGGATAGCGTCACCAGCTCGCATAGCATCACGTCTGACGTCACCTCGAGTCCTCACAAGCGAATCAGAGGGCTCCCAGCCCTCTGACTGCAGCCAATCACAGAGGGGGAGCCTGGCCAAGCCCCCCCTCTATAAATAGCGGACGCCATCTTGCCTCACTCGTCCTGCTTGCTACTTGCGACTGACTAACTGTAATGAGAGATTGCTCCAGTGCTTTTTGTCTGTGTGCAAGTGCATTTATATTGTTCTAAACCAAGCGTTTTTACACTCCCACACTTGATATTCAACTGTATTGCTTTGTATTGTAGATAGATTGTATTTTAGGCAGTTTAGTTTGTGTGATTAGGGACTAGGGAGGGAGACTGTCACTGCTGCAGCTGCCTGCTGCAGCTGCAGCCAGCAGCTAGGCCCTGTGCATAGGCAAGGCAGCCTGCCCTGCTCTGTGCTCTAGTCTCTAGTTACCTGTGCTCTCACCTGTCCTACTCTACTGTACTACTACTGTTAGATAGATTTGTACTATTTTGTAGTTAGCAAGGCCCAGCTTTACTGCTATACCTGTCCTGTATCTGCTCTCTGTAATCTAGTCACACCTGTTCTATTATTTAGCTAGATTCTTCTATTGTTTAGTTAGTAGTACTGTAGTGTACTCTAGTCTGTGTATAGGGACCGTCCGTCACCGCGTTACCCGGGTCGTCTGCGCTATCTGCACCCTCTCGTTAGTGCTACACCCGTCCTATTGTTTATATTACTTCTATTGTGTATTCGCTGAATTGTACTGTAGTCTGTGTATAGGGACACCGTCAGTCAGCGTCAGCTAGGGTCTTTGTGTGCGCAGTGCACATCTGCGCTGTCCGCACCCTCTCGTTAGTGCTACACCTGTCCTATTGTTTATATTACTTCTATTGTGTATTCGCTGAATTGTACTGTAGTCTGTGTATAGGGACACCATCAGTCAGCGTCAGCTAAGGTCTTTGTGTGCGCAGTGCACGTCTGCGCTGTCCGCACCCTCTCGTTAGTGCTACACCTGTCCTATTGTTTATATTAGTTCTATTGTGGTATTCGCTGAATTGTACTGTAGTCTGTGTATAGGGACACCGTCAGTCAGCGTCAGCTAGGGTATTTGTGTGCGCAGTGCACGTCTGCGCTGTCCGCACCCTCTCGTTAGTGCTACACCCGTCCTATTTTTTTCTATTACTTCTATTGTGTATTTGCTGACTTGTACTGTAGTCTGTGTTAGGGACACCATCAGTCAGCTTCAGCTAGGGTCTTTGTGTGCGCACTGCGCACTTTCTCGTTAGCGCTACACCGATCTCTGCTGTAGAGTACACCTGTCCGTCACCTCACACACCCACCACCACCAGTCCCACCCGCATTAATGTACCCCACTTGTCCCACCCGCCTTTACATACATACGTTTTTTTTAAATTTGTATAATATTAAAAATATACGATGTCTGGCACTGGCAGCCGCAGTTTGGGCAGGGGCAGCAAGGGCAGCAAGGGCATCGCCAAGAGAGGAGGTCGTGGGCGTGGCAGCCGCGCCACCACCACCATGCGCAGTTCTGCGTCTGCACCAGTGGCTATTCCGCATTAGCCACTGGCCGTGGACGCCTTGGCCGCCCAACAGCTGGGAGTCACACTGCAGAGACACAGCAGCAGCAGCAGCGTGTGGCGCAGATGTTCCTCCCACCGCCAGGTCGTAGCCGTCCTATTGAGGAGAAGGACGCAGACTCTGTGGTGGAACTGATGGTGGATGAGCAGGCCACCATTAGCTCTGGAACTGAGTCCTCCACCCCCGCCACCACTCCTGTTCGCAAGAAGCAGAGCAGCTGACCAGCACTGCCTGGGGAGAAGGAGGAGGAGTGCAGTTCTCCAGCCCCAGCGGGCGACACCAGCACCCTGTCACTCAGCACCTTCTTATCCCCAAGCGCAGTGGGGTTATGGAATGCTGTTGCGGCAGAATTGGAGGAGGAAGGAATGCTCATGGGCACTTTGGGGGATGATGCTTTGGACAGTCAGACAGTGGTGGATGTCACATCCACCCATGCATGCAGAAGGGGAGTTTGTGGGATCCCAGCAGGACATGTTTGCGGAGGGGAGGATGATGATGACAGGGTGAAGGACAGAGACTGGGTGCAAAGTCTGGGAGTGGAGATGTCATCAGCTCTGAGGAGGAGGAGGAGGATGCGTCTGTGGCCTTGCTAGAAGGATCAGCATTGCAGGCATGGGCAGGATCACAAGTGGGCGTGGTATGCAGGCCACACAGCGTGCTGATCCGGAGACGACTTCTGCCAGTGCCACCACCAGCCCGCACCAAGAACCCCCCCAACCACCACAGGGAGACCAGCGGCAGCAGCACCTTCCAGCCGAAGGGGCAACTTCACCTCCCCAATATGGAATTTTTTCACCCTGCCATAGGTGGAGTGCAAGTATGCCACCTGCAACTAGTGTTGGGCGAACACCTGGATGTTCGGGTTCGGGAAAGTTCGCCGAACATGGCCGCAATGTTCGGCAATGTTCGGGCCGAACCCCGAACTCCCCGAACATCCCGCTTTTGGGGGCCCTATGGGGTCGCAGGCATAAGGGGGGAGCATGCCCCGATCGCGGGGGGGGGGGTCGGAAATTCCCCCCACCCCCTCCGCTAGCGCTCCCCCCTCTGCCCGCTTCCCCATACAAAAGTTTCAGGAAGTAAAACAGTACCGGTGGTACTAGTGGGTGGCTGGCAGTGGCGGCCACTGTGAAGTGAGTGACTGAGGAGGAGGAGTCCGGAGAGTGACGCGTTGAGGGAGGGCGGGCAGTTCAGCAGTAGTACGGTACTATTGCTGAACCGCCTGCTGCCCGGCCTCCCTCAACGCGTCACTCTCCGGACTCCTCCTCCTCAGTCACTCACTTCACAGTGCCGCCCACTGCCAGCCACCCACTAGTACCACCGGTACTGTTTTACTTCTGAAACTTTTGTATGGGGAAGCGGGGCAGAGGGGGGAGCGCTAGCGGAGGGGGTGGGGGGAATTTCCGACCCCCCCCCCCCCCCCCCCCCCCCGCGATCGGGGCATGCTCCCCCCTTATGCCTGCGACCCCATAGGGGGGGCAGTATTCGGCCGAACAGTGCCCTGTTCGGCCGAACAGGGGCCCTGTTCGGGCCCTGTTCGGCTAGTCATTCCGCAGTTCGGGCGAACCCGAACAGTTTGGCCGAACACCACCAGGTGTTCGGCCGAACTCGAACATCACCCGAACAGAGTGATGGTTCTGCAGAACCCGAACAGTGGCGAACACTGTTCGCCCAACACTACCTGCAACCAGTGCCGCAAGCAGCTCAGCAGAGGGAAGGAGCCCTCTGCGTTTGGCACCACCTCTCTGGTCAACCATCTTGCAGGGAAACACTTTCATGAGCATGAGGAGTTAGTGAAGTTAAAGGAAGCTGGCAGTGGCAGTGGCAGACCCGCCACCACTGTGAAGCCGTCGGCAGCAGCCACCCGCCCTCCTCCACCTCCTCCAGCAGCACCAGCAGGAGTGCGTCAGCAACGCACTGCTCCTCCTCCCTCTGCAACTCCTGCGCCGACACTGAGGCCTGTTCTGGCAGCCAGTCCCTCAGTGGCCTTCTCTGCTCCCTCCACTGATTCCCGTGCCAGCAAAAGGCATCACCAGACCCTGCTCAGCGACACCTTCCAGGGGGTGGTTAGGGTTCTGCCTCCCAGCAGCCATCGCGTGCGTCAGCTGAAGGGCTTGCTGGCACGGGCCATGTGCTCCCAACTCCCTGCCTTATTCCCTTGTGCAGGAGGGGAGAGAAATGCGTGCGCTCCTGATGTGTGCAGCCCCCGATCGGCCAATCCCCAGCCGACATTTTTTTTGCATGCACGGCCATCCCTGCACTTCACCGCTCTGTGATGGCCAATGTCGGGAGAGGACTGGAGCACGTGGTGGGTCAAGGGGTCCACGTCACCATGGACTCGTGGAGCAGCCGGTTTGGGACAGGCCGCTATCTGTCCTTCACCGCGCATTGGGTCAGCTTGGTGGAAGGGGGTGAGGAGTGGGGAGCAGCATCGGGCCCTGTCAGAGCAGCAGCAGCACCAACAACGCAGTGGGTGGTGCCACCATGCAGGGTCAGCGAATTGCAGCAGGTTCCTCTGATCCGCTTCCATCCTCCGGCACACCAGCCCAAACCCCCCGCCTCAGCAGCAGCGTGAAGCCCCGCCACTGCCAAGCGCTGCTGGAATTGGTCAGCCTGGGGAAGACCAAACGAAAGGCGAACCATGTCCTGGCCAAACTCCGAGAGCAGGAGAGGAATTGGCTGACCCCCAGAGGCCTCAGAGTCGGAAAGGTGGTGTCCGAAATGGGGCCAAACCTGGTTGCTGCAATCAGCAGGGGAAACCTGACCCACATCCCCTGCCTGGCGCACGTCCTGAACCTGGTAGTCCAAAAGTTCCTGCGGACTTACCAGGGGATGGACCGACTCCTTGAGGCGGCAAGGAAGGTTTGTGCGTCATTTCCGGCTCTCGTCTGCAAGCCGCAGCGAGCCTGGAAGAGGTGCAGAAGGAGCTGCACCTGCCACAGCACCGGCTCATGATCGATGTTCCAACTCGCTGGAACTCCACCCTGGCGATGTTGGAGCGTCTGGTTGAACAGAGGCAGGCTGTCAGCCAGTACCTTGCACGAGCAACAGTTGCCTCCATCACTGCACCTGGGTGTTCCGCCACCAACCTCCCGTCCATCATCTCCACAGAGGACTGGGGGCACATGCAGCAGGTGTGCTGAGTCTGGCACCCTTCCTGCAGGCCACCAACATGGTAAGCAAGGACCATGCAATGGTGTGCGAGTGGGGTCCCCTTGGTGTGTGTGCTGGACAGGGCCCTGTATTACACTGCTGAAGAGGGAGTGGCAGCCTTGGACCAGCAGGAGCTGCAGGCAGCTTCACAGGCCACCTCTGAGGCGGAGGGCTTGGAGTTGGTGAGGTCCCTGACCTTGCTGCTGATGAGGGGGAGCAGCAGAGCGCAGCTTGACTGGTGCAGGGGTGGAGAGAGGATGAGGTGGAGAAGGCAGAGGAAGAGGACAGCACTGTCGGCTCTGGGGCTGCCGATGATGTGCCAACAGACGTGGCTAGACTCTTCCCAATGGCAGCGCACATGCTGAGGTGCCTGCGCAAGGACCCAAGGGTGATCCAGATGAAGCAGAGGGAGGACATCTGGATCTGCATGATGCTGGACCCACGTCTGAAGGGGAAGCTCAGCCAGTTCCTGCCTGCAGGAGGAGACCGTGCGCAACAAATGAAGGATTTTGCAGCTGTCCCTTGTTGAGCGCTTGGATGAAGCCTTCCCTCATCCATCCACCCCCCACTGTCCAGCCAGCACAGAGGCAGCAGCAGGGTGCCTGCATCCACCAGCAGCAAGCGCACGCGCACCCACAGACCTGCTGTCTCTGACCCAAGAGCTCTACATGAGTGTAGAGCTTTCAAAGCAAAATGTGAGAAGCCGCTGATAATTTCCACAAGGTTATATCTATTTATTCAACAATAAAAAGATCAGAGGAGGATAAAAAATAAATCAAATTACAGTAAAAATTATTTCAATAGTATTCCATATGACATACCACACTCTTACAGCATTCACTCAATCAAACATCCTGAGAGCTTGCTGATGGATATCTCAAAAAAAGGGAGAAAGGGAGAATTTGGTTATAAAAAATCACTATAAATAAGGTGCACCCATAAAATATATATATATATATGTATGATCAAAAATGTCTCCAATTAAGATGATTATTATAAAAATCGCAAAAATACTAACAATCCTAAATGAGGGATAATAATAATGATATTGCATACGATCTGTATAGTCCCTACTTCTCTTGCACTGGTCCCGAGTTTTTTCTAATTCCAGAGTATCCAGGTTAGATGTAGGTATCCAGTCACATTCAAATCCCATATAGGGCAATACACCACCTGATTCCTGATGAGCTATTAAGCACTAGGAAACCTCACGATACTTTATGGATGGAGTATACTCCTCAGTCCGTTCTTATATATCCTGTTAGGTTCACGCAGCAGTAGTCCAAGAGGAGAGGGGGACTGTCGTTTGCATCCACCCGCCGTACTGTATAGCCAGGTGACGGTCGCAGACCTGTTCAGGAGCCGCACATCAATCCTCGTACTCCGCGGTGGCCGCCAGTTGCACTTCCTGGGTCAGGGTTCAAATCAGAGACGTCACTTCCGTGTTTCTCGCCGCTACTTTCCTGTGTTCCACCAGTCTTGCGCTGTTCGCTGGTCTCACTTAGAGGCTGGATATTCGGCGGCAGATAGTTCCAATAGATCTCATGGGGCGCCCCACTAAAATCTCATTGACATGTTTCAACACAGAACGAGTGTCTTCATCAGAATGATTGGAATTAATCCGAACTCCCAGACAACATCCTCTTATAGTGCACAGGCTCCTCCTTCAATCAGTCCTCTCCTTAAAGTCACAAAACACCTAAGGAAATCCATAGCTTTCCATACTCTTCCATGATACTCCTTCAGTATAGGGTTTTCCTACCTCGTATTGTTTACACAAAATAGCTTGATCTCTAATTATTTTATTTTATTTCATTTTATGATCCATCAGCAGCTCCATCAGCAGCTCCTACCCATCAGCAATCCCTCTCAAGAATCAATCAATCACCATACACCTATTCCTATATCACTCCAAGAATTCAGATCTCATTTCAGGAAGCCAAAAATTTCCATTTCTTCGTTCAGACCCTTAGGGGCCAGGGTGTCCAGATTGAATATCCACCTACTTTCTGCCCTGGACATCCTGGAAATATAATCCCCTCCCCTCGGGTCCCTAGATACTATTTCCACCCCAAGAAAGGTAATATCTCTAACCTGACAACCATGCATCCTCTTAAAATGTTTGGATAGTGGGTGTTCCTCCCACCCCTTCCTTATGTTGTTAAAATGTTCCCCTATACGTGTATGAAGTTCCCTCTTAGTTCTACCAATATACTTTTTCCCACAGGGGCATATTAAGCAATATATATCTCCCCTTATGTCACATGTAATCAGCTGGTTAATTTTATAACTTCCATATGACCCCTCAATTATGGAGATCCTTCTATAGCCCCTTGTACTTCTACAATTGATACACCTTCCACATCTGGCGAAACCACCCTCCCCTTGTGCCTTAACCAGTGGGCCTACAGCTGCCGTTGCCACCTTCAGACCAATGTTGCCTGGTTTTCTGTAAATGAATAAGGGTATTCGGGCAATACCTCATTCAAGAGCCTATCTTCCCTCAGAATTTGCCAGTGTTTATTTATAATTTTTCTCACAACATTACTTTGCGAGGAAAATCTCAAATTTAATTTTAGCGAATTATCCCCCAGGTCCCCCCTCTGTCTCTTAACCAGTAGGTCCTCCCGCTGCAACAGCTCTACCTCCTGTTTTGCTTTTTCCAAAATCCCTACGTCGTAACCCTTCTCTCTATATTTCTTTGTTAGCTCCTCTGCTTCCTTCAAATATTCAATATTTTCTGTGCAATTCCTTTTTAAGCGAATCAATTGGCCTTTAGGCACATTGTTCAACTAGGATGGCAAATGGCAGCTGGTAGCCAATATGTAGCTGTTAACATCTGTTGATTTTATATATCTACGGGTTATAATCACACCATCCTCTATATATATATTAAGATCCAAAAAATTGATCTGCTGATAATCAAACATAGAGGTGAACTTCAGATTATACTCATTTGAACTGATACGCTTCAAAAAGTCATTCAGGGCTTCCTCGGAGCCCCTCCAGACGAACAGGACGTCATCAATAAATCTTTTCCAGAGGACCAGGTCCGCGCCGGGCCCCCCATGCCCGTGTACATGGGATTCCTCCCAATGAGCCATGTAGAGGTTAGCATACCCCGGCGCGAACCAGGTCCCCATTGCCGTCCCGCTTGTCTGGAGGAAGCTCCTCCCCCCATATTGAAAGTAATTATGTGTTAATATGTAATTTATTGCATCCAAAAAAAAAGCCCCTCTGTTCCTCTTTCAAGGTCTCATCCTGTAATAGGAAAAATTCCACTGCTTTAAGGCCTTTCTGGTGTTCAATGATCGTGTAAAGAGATGTAACATCCAGAGTGCCCAAGATCCACCCCTCTTCCCACTTTATTTCATCCAACAGATTAAGGACATGCCTGGAGTCCTCCAGGAAGGCCCAGGTCCGCCTAACATGCTTCTGTAAAAATGTATCAACATATTTAGATAAATTAGATGTGACTGACCCTATACCCGAAATTATAGGCCTCGCCGGAGGGCTCCTCAGGCCCTTGTGGATCTTGGGCAGATGGTAAAATATAGGCACACGTGGATGCTGTACATTCATGAAGTCAAATTCTTTAACTGTTAGGATACCTTCCTGTTTGGCCCCTTTCAATAATCCCTCTAATTCCTTCGCATACTGATCAGTCGGGTCTTTCTTTAGGAGTTTATATGTACTACTGTCACTTAAAAGTCTGCGTGCTTCGGAATCATAGTCCTCTTCGCTCTGTACTACAATCCCACCCCCCTTATCCGCTGGGCGGATAACAATAGACTCATTTTTCTGTAGGTCCCTTAATGCCTGGGTCTCTCTCTTTGTGAGATTTCCCCAGGAGACTGGGTGGGGCTTCACCCTTCTTAAATCCTTCTCCACACATCATTCAAATAACAACATTTCCTTACTCATTTCACCTGTTGGGTGAAAACGGGAGGCGTTCTTCAATGAGGTGTGTATAAAGTATTGGTTAGTAGTTTTGGGGACCACCGGGTTTTTTTTGAAAAAAATTTTTAGGCACAATTTTCGAGTATACTTTTTGATGTCTATGTAGGTCTCAAATACATTTAGTTTTGAGGTTGGAGCAAATTTTAGTCCCTTTTCTAATAGCTGTTTATCAGTCTCCTTTAGTTCTATACTGCTCAGATTGTAAATACCTCGCTCTACATCTGATTTGAGAGTCCCTATTTGTTTCTGAGCTTTTCTCCTCCCCCCCCCCCCCCTACAACCCCTCATCTTCCTCCTTTCCCTCTTCACTTCCCTCCTCCCATACCCTGGCAGAAAAATATTTACTAATAGTGTTTCTACCTCCCCCTCTTGGGTTCCTGGACCGGGTATTAACCCCACTCCTCCTGGGCCTCCCCCAGGTCTTACTAGGGGATGCTACTTTCTGTTGTAATGACCGGGTTCCATTAGCTTTATCTGTTGGGGATTCTCTGATCAGCTGCTTCTTCGGCTTTTCATTATGAGCTCTTTTTTGGATGATACTTACCTCTGGTTCCTCACTCACCCCATTTTCCAATATCGAGTACCTATTCTGTAGAGGCACTCCCCCAAAAGTCTTACTCCTCGCCCCCTGTAGAAGGGATCTCTCCCTCATCACCCCTTGTCCATGTTTCTCTTTTAGAGTGGAATTGTACTTATCCACACTTGAATTTAAGGTTACATTACCGCTTATCACTTGTGATTGTTTAGATTTTCCACGTTTTGGGTGTTGCTTGGTCCAGACCCTTTTCGGGTCATCTATAGAGTTACCCCCAGATACGATGGTACCCCCAGCCGCCCATGTGTCCTCAACCACTGCTGCCCAAGTATCCTCAACCACTGGTCTAGTACCCTCTTGTGTTGCATCAATTCTAACACCTTCCACCGCCCTTCCCACCTTCTCCCAATCCACCTCACTTTCTGACTCTGGTTCTCTCTCCCCTCTCCCCTCATTACAGACCTCTGAGGTGATCCCAGTAGCATCTATTGTGACCATGGAATCCCCATATGTACTCCATTGGCAGATTTCATCAGTTGCCCCCATATTTTTAGCGGCCTGAACAGGGACTGAGTCCCTGATAAACTTCCTTTTTTTCTTTTCAATAATCTCATCATCAAGATGTTCTAGTCTATTCTTTATGCTTTTTTCCATGTTCTGATATTCCGGGACTTTATTAACCACCCTGGCGTTCTGATTAAATCGCCAGGGTGGCTGCGGGAGGGTTTTTTTTAAATAAAAAAAAAACTATTTCATGCAGCCAACTGAAAGTTGGCTGCATGAAAGCCCACTAGAGGGCGCTCCGGAGGCGATCTTCCGATCGCCTCCGGCGCCCAGAATAAACAAGGAAGGCCGCAATGAGCGGCCTTCCTTGTTTTGCTTATATCGTCGCCATAGCGACGAGCGGAGTGACGTCATCGACGTCAGCCGACGTCCTGACGTCAGCCGCCTCCGATCCAGCCCTTAGCGCTGGCCGGAACTTTTTGTTCCGGCTACGCTGGGCTCAGGCGGCTGGGGGGACCCTCTTTCGCCGCTGCTCGCGGCGAATCGCCGCAGAGCGGCGGCGATCAGGCAGCACACGCGGCTGGCAAAGTGCCGGCTGCGTGTGCTGCTTTTTATTTCATTAAAATCGGCCCAGCAGGGCCTGAGCGGCAGCCGCTGGCGGTGTTGGACGAGCTGAGCTCGTCCAGACCGCTCAGCTGGTTAAAGGGTGCCATCTCCTTTTTCAGGGTACCAATTTCTTTATTCAAGTTAAAACATTGGCTCCTCCTCGTGTCCCTAATAAAGGTCATGACCTGTAAGGAAAAGCCATGGAACATACGGTCCCATTCTTCCTGCACTGTCGGTGTAGATAAATCTGCAGCCAACTGTTTGTAAATCGTCAAACCCACGGGTGATATTTCCCATAAGAGATATTGGTCAAGTGTGGCAACCTCCCATTGGTTCTTTGTCTCTTTAATTAATAGTTTCTCTAGATTTTTGAGGTTATATACCACATCCTCCCAATACACCCCAGCCCGTTCCCCATATTCTGTATAATTAAAAAATGTTTTAATCCTATTAGTTTGTTCATTCCTAAAATCCCAGATACTATCCACAGCTGCCATCCTTATCAGGGTTTTCTAAACAAGAAATGTACTATCTAGGTGGCGCTTATGGTTACAATTGGAACTTTAACCGAGGCAAATGTCTAGAGGAGGAAAGGAGAAGGAAGAGTTCCTCCTACTAATTGTCTGCTGCTACAGCATTCACTCAATCATGGAGTATTGGGTCAAGCACCTGCCGATCTGGAGCGAGCTTGCGCAGTACGCCCTGGAAGTGCTCTCCTGCCCCCAGGGACGGATCAAGACCAAGTTGCGCCTGGGGCAAGGTCAGGTTTTGGCGCCTAAAGGTCAGGTTTTGGCGCCTAAACTGCCATTCATTTTGCCACCTTTTTAAGAATTCAACAAACTGCGCCTGGGGAAAAATACCCGCTTGCCCCCCCTAGATCCGTCCCTGCCTGCCCCCCTTCCAGCGTACTGTCAGAGCGTTGCTTCAGTGCAGCCAGTGGAGTCGTCACTGAGAAGCGATCTCGTCTGTCTCACAAGTCTGTGGACAGAATGACATTTCTCAAAATGAACCAGGCTTGGGTGGAAGGCGAATTCCTGGCCCCTGTTGTCGGCGAGAGGGGGACATGAAGTGGCGCACACACATTACACCTGCATCTGCTGCTGCTGTATTTCTTCCTGCTGTCTGTGTCTCCACTGCCAGGGAACACATTACAAGGTGCTGCTGCCCATGCGCCACCAGCTATTATGCTCAAAAATACCTGCCTGCCCTGCATTATTTATTTTAGAAAAAAAAAATTTAAATTATTTTAGAGGTGTCCGGGTTGTTGTGTATTGGACACAATGTGGGCTTCACAACCGCTGTCTGGAACCTCATGCTGTTTATTTACAGCCCTGGAACCACCGCTAGAAACCAGGGCCTATTATGTCTCGCTGCCTGCCCTCCTGCTGCCTGCTGCCAGTCTGCCACACACTCAACCTCCTCACGCTGCCTGTTGTTGTATTTCCTCCTGCTGTCTGTGTCTCCACTGCCAGGGAACACATTACAGAGTGCTGCTGCCCATGCGCCACCAGCTATTACGCTCAAAAATAGCTGCATCCATTTGAAAAAAAAAATTAAAAAAATTGTAATTAATTTAGAGGTGTCCGGGTTGAAAACTGTGCTGTCCCAATTGTGTATTGGACACAATGTGGGCTTCACGACCGCTGTCTGGAACCTCATGCTGTGTATTTACGGCCCTGGAACCACCGCTAGGAACCAGGGCCTATTATGTCTCGCTACCTGCCCTCCTGCTGCCTGCTGCCAGTCTGCCACACACTCAACCTCCTCACGCTGCCTGCTGTTGTATTTCCTCCTGCTGTCTGTGTCTCCACTGCCAGGGAACACATTACAAGGTTCTGCTGCCCATGCGCCACCAGCTATTACGCTCAAAAATAGCTGCATCCATTTGAAAAAAAAATGCTCAAAAATAGCTGCCTGCATTAATTTGAAAAAAATAAAAATAAAAAATTGTAATTATTTTAGAGGTGTCCGGGTTGAAAACTGTGCTGTTCCAATTGTGTATTGGACACAATGTGGGCTTCACGACCGCTGTCTGGAACCTCATGGTGTTTATTTACGGCCCTGGAACCACCGCTAGGAACCAGGGCCTATTATGTCTCGCTGCCTGCCCTCCTGCCTGCTGCCAGTCTGCGTGCTGTTGTATTTCCTCCTGCTGTCTGTGTCTCCACTGCCAGGGAACACATTACAAGGTGCTGCTGCCCATGCGCCAACAGCTATTACGCTCAAAAATAGCTGCCTGCATTAATTTGAAAAAATAAAAATAAAAAATTGTAATTATTTTAGAGGTGTCCGGGTTGAAAACTGTGCTGTCCCAATTGTGTATTGGACACAATGTGGGCTTCACGACCGCTGTCCGGAATCTCATGCTGTGTATTAACGGCCCTGGAACCACCGCTAGGAACCAGGGCCTATTATGTATCGCTGCCTGCCCTCCTGCTGCCTGCTGCCTGCTGCCAGTCTGCCACACACTCAACCTCCTCACGCTGCCTGCTGTTGCCTGCTGCTGTATTTCCTCCTGCTGTCTGTGTCTCCACTGCCAGTGAACACATTACAAGGGCTGCTGCCCATGCGCCAAAAGCTATTACGCTCAAAAATAGCTGCCTGCCCTGCATTATTTATTTTGAAAAAAAAAATTAAATTATTTTAGAGGTGTCCGGGTTGAAAACTGTGCTGTCCCAATTGTGTATTGGACACAATGTGGGCTTCACGACCGCTGTCTGGAACCTCATGCTGTTTATTTACGGCCCTGGTACCACCGCTAGGAAGAAGGGCCTATTATGTCAGTCACATCACACTGCCTGACACACACTACTCCTCCTCCTGTAGCTGCATTGAGCTTCTGCTGTCTGTGTGCTGCTACCACTGCCAGGGAGAACAGAAGAAGAACTATTTTCTGCTGCCACCTGCCCACCCACTCTCCTACCGACAGCTATTACCACACTACAATAGCTGCAAGCCTGCAACTCGTTCCTCCTCCTGCTGATGTCTGTGTTTTACCACCGCCAGGGTACACAGAAAAAGGCGCTGTGGCTTGCAATGTCCCACTACCTACCTATTATGCCATCAACACAAATATAACTATGGGGTAATTAAAATAAAATATTTCACGTATAAGGTGATACAACAGGATATGTGATGAAATACGAGTATTATATACTGTAAAAAATGGATAAATAATAGGCAAAATGGTTAAGACAATGAGTGATAAGTTATGCACTAAATATTACAATGTGAGAAGGTTTTGTGATATATATGGAATGTTATGGAATGGGTAGTATTAAAGATTCACATAAGAGTGGTTTTGATAACTAAATATTTGGGGATATATGCAATATATGTATATAAAAAATTGTAGTGATCACAAAGTATGATATGCACACTTGTACACTTAGTTTTAGGGATAAATGATTTAGATGAATTGACATTGGTTATAATAATTAAAATAATCATACACAGTAATAATGAGAATTTATGGTAGCAAATGGGATGTTTTTTCCAGAGGGAAAATATAGAATCAGGGAATAATTAAAGTTTGTGTTAGGGGATAGGAATGGTTGTGTTATATATAGGTTAGAGGCTATGTTAGTCAGAGTGGCTAAGGGGAGAGGATGAGTATGTAAATGTGAACCATCATACTCTGAAAGGTTTCCAGGATTTTACGTACGGGTGTAACAGCAGACAATTGTCTGCCGGGGGTAGCGTATTCCCTGGGTGTTATTAAATAGACCGGTAGGTGGAACGCAAATAAGGAAGTGTTGATGGGCGTAGGACCAGTAGAGAATGAGGGTGGGATAGATGGAACGCAAGCGGAAGTAAACCTATGAGGACCCTGGATACGCGCATGCGTCTATAGTGATGGATGACGTGGGTGATGGGTTGCACATGCGTCCGATGGTGGAGTGGAGTATGGGCGATAGGACGTGGTGGATTAATAGGAATTATGGTTCGTGGGGAAAAGGAGAATTGTGTTTGGGACTAGGCGCATACGTACAATTCCGGATATATGATAAGGTAATGTATTAGCAAGGTTATGCTTAAGGTAAAGATTGAGTACTGGCAAGTAACGGGTAGCCAGCCTCACGGAAATCCGGCTAAATGGTAACACCCAGGTTTACTACGTAATAGTATAATGAGGGGGGAGGTGGATTTAAGACTCTGCAAACATGCTGTCAGTAGCCCCTGATGAGTCACGTGGCGTGACGAAACCGGTAGGGCGGAGCTACAGCACACGGAAGCCGAGTCTATGAGGCGGTCTGGAGGTTAGAGGAGACGCGAGACGCTGAAATCCTGCCTGACCAGATGGATGGTGATATACAATGCTGTGTTTGTTTTTTAACTATGTACGGGCATTACTTGCTTTTTTAATCTAAGTATTAAAGGAGGTTTTACACATGGTCCACTCTTCTAAGTTTGCTTTTAGATAAAGTCCATGTGGAAGTGCTCTGGTGGCAGATTTGAACGCTTAGGGTGATATAATAGAAGTAAAAACAGGTTGCACTATATATGTGTTCTTTGTCTTTTAAGGTGTTTTCTTGCAGCACAGCCTAGGGATGGCATTGTGATATTGGAGGAAGTGATCGCACTACTATAGAGTGAAGTGAATTGTGTGCGGATTGGTAATCTGGAAGTGGAGCGATCCACCATATTAAGACTTGGTATTTTTAATATATGATTGTGACCTTAGTGAAGGGATAAGCGCAGCACTATAAACTGAATATTAAACTAACAATTTAACTATATAAGTGCAACAGCTGACATGGACTTATTCGAGAGAAGAAACCAGAGAGGAATGGACTTGGATGCTATTTTTAGGGAACATCCTGAGGGGGGAGGGGAAGGAGTAGGGATGGATAATGATTTTAAAAATTTACAAACAGTTATGCTAAAAGAGCAGCAAACATGGTGGGATGTAGCCACTCTGACAAAATATGATAAGAAGGGTGTAGTGCCTAGAAAGATTAGATGGGATGTGACGCCTAATGATGGGGAGGAGGGAGGGGATAATGATGAGGAATGGGAGCAATATTTTGAAAAATGTGGCAATGGGTTGATTAACTTAATGATTAAACGTAAAACAGCGCGTTTAGAACGTCTTGGAGTGGAAATTGAGGAGTTAAAAACAAATTTGGAACCTTTCAAGGGAGGGGAAGAATACAAAAAGAAATCAGATAGATTACAGGAATTATTAACAAAAAGTGAGAAAGAAATCATTATAGATAAACAAAAGCAATATGCTAGAGATTTAGAGGAATATAAAAATAAAACTGCATATAAATGGCAAAAAAAGCAAAAAGTGGATAAGGAAAAGGATCAGGTGGAAAAAGATAAGGAAACGAAACCAGTTAAAAAAAATACAGGTATACAACCAAAAGGGATTCCGCAGCAATATAATAAACCTATACAGGGGTTTGTTAAAGGTGATCATAGGGGAGCTTGGATGCAAAATCCCATGAATAAAGGTCCTCAGAATCCAAATAAGGAGAGGGACATACAAATGGGAGCCTGGTATAACAATAGGCAAGAAAGGAATGAGTATTCGGATACATCTGAGTATTATTATTATTATTATTATTTAGTATTTATATAGCGCCGACATATTACGCAGCGCTGTACAGTGTATATATATATATCTTGTCACTAACTGTCCCTCAAAGGAGCTCACAATCTAGTCCCTACCATTGCCATATGTCTATATTATGTAGTGTAAGTACTGTAGTCTAGGGCCAATTTTTTTTAGGGTGAGCCAATTAACTTATCCGTATGTTTTTGGAATGTGGGAGGAAACCGGAGTGCCCGGAGGAAACCCACGCAGACACGGAGAGAACATACAAACTCTTTGCAGATAGTGCCCTGGCTGGGATTCGAACCAGGGACCCAGCGCTGCAAGGCGAGAGAGCTAACCACTACGCCACCGTGCTGCTGAGTACCCAAGGTATGGGGTCCCAACATCCAATCGGTTTACTAATCCTCCCCATGAAAGTATGGGGGAACAACAACAATATTTTTTAGGGAGGGGCCACGGCCCCCCATACAGAGACAGGATGGGATACCAATTCGATCCCTATGGTCCACCAAACCAATCAAGAAAAAGAGGAATCGAAGGGGGTGTAGGGGGGGAAGACGTGAACAAAAGAAGAAGAGAGTAGTATCGGAGGGGATTTTCAATCTGAGTGGAGTTGCACTGGACAAAAAAGAAATTACAATGCTTGAACAGGGTTTAAAATATGCACCTGCAAAAAATATTAACAAATTTGGCGCCTTTATAGATGTCCATAAATTTGTAAGAAAAATGAATATAAAACGGTATTATTTGGACAAAGAGGGCCCCAGTAATAGGGTGAACCCAGTAAGCACCTATGTGTATTCTAATTTTAAAAACAATTCGGTGTTTAACCCTCAGACTAACTCCAATGCGATTGAAGTTTTCAAAAATGTGGTACAGAAAGAAATCAGAGATATAAAAATTGTGAAATCTAAAGGTATGGAAAAACAAGTTAAAAGTATTTTGCAGGACAAACAATTGGTAGTCCGGTCTGCAGACAAAGGTGGAGGAGTGGTTATATTAAATAAAGACCAATATTTTAAGGAGCTGGACAGGTTGGTCTAAATATTACAATGTGAGAAGGTTTTGTGATATATATGGAATGTTATGGAATGGGTAGTATTAAAGATTCACATAAAAATGGTTTTGATAACTAAATATTTGGGGATATATGCAATATATGTATATAAAAAATTGTAGTGATCACACTTGTACACTTAGTTTTAGGGATAAATGATTTAGATGAATTGACATTGGTTATAATAATTAAAATAATCATACACAGTATTAATGAGAATTTATGGTAGCAAATGGGATGTTTTTTCCAGAGGGAAAATATAGAATCAGGGAATAATTAAAGTTTGTGTTAGGGGATAGGAATGGTTGTGTTATATATAGGTTAGAGGCTATGTTAGTCAGAGTGGCTAAGGGGAGAGGATGAGTATGTAAATGTGAACCATCGTACTCTGAAAGGTTTCCAGGATTTTACGTACGGGTGTAACAGCAGACAATTGTCTGCCGGGGGTAGCGTATTCCCTGGGTGTTATTAAATAGACCGGTAGGTGGAACGCAAATAAGGAAGTGTTGATGGGCGTAGGACCAATAGAGAATGAGGGTGGGATAGATGGAACGCAAGCGGAAGTAAACCTATGAGGACCCTGGATACGCACATGCGTCTATAGTGATGGATGACGTGGGTGATGGGTTGCACATGCGTCCGATGGTGGAGTGGAGTATGGGCGATAGGACATGGTGGATTAATAGGAATTATGGTTCGTGGGGAAAAGGAGAATTGTGTTTGGGACTAGGCGCATACGTACAATTCCGGATATATGATAAGGTAATGTATTAGCAAGGTTATGCTTAAGGTAAAGATTGAGTACTGGCAAGTAACGGGTAGCCAGCCTCACGGAAATCCAGCTAAATGGTGACACCCAGGTTTACTACGTAATAGTATAATGAGGGGGGAGGTGGATTTAAGACTCTGCAAACATGCTGTCAGTAGCCCCTTATGAGTCACGTGGCGTGACGAAACCGGTAGGGCGGAGCTACAGCACACGGAAGCCGAGTCTATGAGGCGGTCTGGAGGTTAGAGGAGACGCGAGACGCTGAAATCCTGCCTGACCAGATGGATGGTGATATACAATGCTGTGTTTGTTTTTTAACTATGTACGGGCATTACTTGCTTTTTTAATCTAAGTATTAAAGGAGGTTTTACACATGGTCCGCTCTTCTAAGTTTGCTTTTAGACAAAGTCCATGTGGAAGTGCTCTGGTGGCAGATTTAAACGCTGACTCAGGCGTGAACTTGGTGAACAGGGACACAAAGGGAGGGAGCGCCTGAGACCCTTCTGTATTGTCACATCCTGTATGTAAATGAATGGCTGTCACTTCAGGGTGATATAATAGAAGTAAAAACAGGCTGCACTATATATGTCTTCTTTGTCTTTTAAGGTGTTTTCTTGCAGCACAGCCTAGGGATGGCATTGTGATATTGGAGGAAGTGATCGCACTACTATAGAGTGAAGTGAATTGTGTTTTACCACCGCCAGGGTACACAGAAAAAGGCGCTGTGGCTTGCAATGTGCCACTACCTACCTATTATGCCATCAACACAAATATAACTATGGTGTATTAAAATAAAATATTTCCACAAATGAAGTAAAAAAAATATTACAAAAGAAAGGAAAACCAAGACACATAATATAATGATAGAGAAGAAGAGGAAGAAGAAGAAGATGATATAGAAGAAGATATAGAAGACGAAGACATAGAAGAAGAAGATATAGAAGAAGAAGATGAAGAAGATATAGAAGACGAAGAAGAAGAAGATATAGAAGAAGAAGAAGAAGAAGAGGAAGATATAGAAGAAGAAGAAAAAGATATAGAAGAAGAAGAAGGAGAAGGAGAAGAAGAAGAAGAAGAAGAAGAAGAAGAAGAAGAAGAAGAAGAAGATATAGAATAAGAAGAAGAAGATATAGAAGAAGAAGAAGGTATAGAAGAAGAAGAAGAAGATATAGAAGAAGAAGAAGAGGAAGAAGAAGAAGATATAGAAGAAGAAAAAGATAATTGAAGAAGATACAAGAAGTAGAAGATGAAGAAGATTCAAGTAGAAGAAGATATAGAAGAAGAAGAAGAAAAAGAAGAAGATATAGAAGAAGAAGAAGAAGAAGAAGATAGAAGAAGAAGAAGATGAAGACGACGTAAATTAAGACTTCCAACTTACAACCATTTTGGACACACCTTCTCATGCAAACACTTTGCATGAAGTTAATTTACTATTTTTGATACCTTTTTTTATAACAACTACATCACCGCATAATCACTTGATGTTTTTCTTCATAAAAAAGGTGGTTTCATGCATCATTGACCTCCAATACAAGTTTTAAAAGCTATTTAAGGCCAGCTCGAATATTTTACTCGAATACAGACTCGGATAGTGACGTCGGATATCCGAGGTCGAATCGTATATTCGATTAACTCGAATATTGAACTTCGAGTGAATTCGGATAGTTTACTATCCAAATTCGACCAAACTCGAATAGGATAATGAGGTATCCGAGCAACACTGGTTTGCGGTGCTTTACACAGTGAGATTGGTGTGTCAGTGTGAAGCAGTACACTAATTACGCTACCTGATTGATGTATACACATTTTCCGCATTTTGAATTCATGCCTTACATCCAGTTGTCTGATTCGCTAACATTTTTTATGGCTCTCGTCTCCCCTATTTACTAATATAATAACCCTGCTGGGACACTGTAACCTATGCAACCTCTGTTTACATGTGACGTAGATATATCCATCTGCAACAGTTTTGCTACATCTGCATAAATCTGTATATATATTTATATTTTAATCAGCCCAACTAAGTTCCTTATTCACCCTATAGCGATCCCTCTATACTGCAACTATTTAGGGCATTGACCCCTGTGTTTAGCGTTGCACTACTATGCCAACGCATATAACAGTCGCTTGCGGAGTATATGAATACATCTCTCCTCATCTCTGCCAATAGGGACGCGACATACGCGTTGAAAGGATATGTAGGTATATATGTATATATATATAAGTATATAGTATAATATATAGATCAATTTCATATACAAGCATACATGTATCTAATCAGTGTGATATTAATGTGTCTATAGAAGAATCAGCCACCCACACACATCTGTGCAGGAAGAGCTGGCTGCATGAAATAGAGAATAGCCAAATTCTTCTTGCTGGGCAAAACCCATAAGTGCCCCAAATGGGGACACCTGGAAGGTCATAAATAATATGTTTTCCCCGTGATCATTGAACTGTGTTACTTCTCGTAAATCACATGACTTTCTGTAATTATGGTGACATATGATGATATACTGCGCATGAGCAAAATCCTGTATTGAGTAGGATATAAGGAAAGCAACGGTAGTAAAGAACTAGCATAATTTGTGCTCACATCTCCTGTGTCTGTGTGTTCTGTTAACCATTTTATGTCCTGGCGCCAGGAAATGAAGTAGTCTAAAGCATCTGATATCTGACATGAACTTAAATAGATACGACTCCTTTCAGCTGAGGGCTCGCCGCGGATGGTCTTCTTCAGAAGTTCACGTAAGTAATATGACTATACTTCTCTTTTTATTTTTTTTAAAGAGAGAGGGGTCTATATTATTTATGTGAAATTTCTGTTGATACCAAAACGAATCCGGTTTTGGAGTTTGTGTTTTTTGATAGTATAATTTTAATTATATAGATTATAAGGTTTTTAGAAGGCCTTAGTTTAAAAAAAAAAAAAATATATTAGGGAGAAAGGACTTTTGGTAAGTCTATTGCGCTTCTCTTAGTAGGTCTAAGGGAAATGTAGATTTTTGGGGGGAAAAATCTAGCAAATTTGAAGTCTGATCAACTTTCTTTTGGAAAGAAAGTAGAGTTCATTTGGGAAATGAACAGGGCACCATATGGTATGGATTTCTGGATACTTGTAGTTCTTCTTAGGTTTTGAATGGGTTTATTATAGTTTATTTTTGTAAGGTTTTTATAATGTCAGATAAGATTCAGATGTTTTAGATTATTTGTCTGTGTTTGTTTTGTAAATAATAATCTGCTTTATTAGTAAGGTTAAAAAAGAAAAAAGTTATTCAATTCTAAGAAACAGTTTGGGTTTAGTGAGGTTGTAGAACGATAAAATCCCTAGACAAGGTTTGTTTTGTTCTCATGAGATGAGAATTATAGATAGAATTATTGATAAATATTAGTTATTGATAAAAATAGTGTTGATACATTTGAAAAATATATAAATTATAATTTATCTAGATAAGAATTGCCTATTGGTACGGCAATATCTTATATTTGTATTTGACACATAGATTTAATAGAGGGCCAATAAATTACAGTATAAAACTGGAATTAGATCAATGGGTCAAAATATTGTCAAAATGTTTCCTATCCCAATCCCTAATATAGATGAAATTTATGAACCTTTGTGTTGCCAGAATATCTGGAAGAAAAATATTTTGTTCATTCTTGGTTAGAATATAATATAGTATATTAGTCTTGGGCTGTCATTCCCTTGGGGGGGGGGGGGGGGGGGGGAGAGGAGTAATAGTTCAATCCATATATAATTGGTTAAAGAACTATGTCTAACGGTGATTAGAATTATATATGTCCAAGTCTGTCTTGTTTGTGTGTAAATCTTGACTAGTAATGTGTGTTTTATGTCTGTTCTCCGTCTATGGGTTGCGCCAGCGATGTTATAAGATCCTTACTGTATTTCTGATGATGAGTAAAATTAAATATTAGGGACACTCATGGAATTCAGATGAGAGCGGTCACTTACTAAAATCGCCAGTATAAATTCTATGTACGTACAAACTGGTTTCAGATGCCACCTTTGGAAAGATCTGTTATGCTGAGTTTTTGTAGATGACCGACCATTAAAGTTATCTGAATTATGCATGTGTCATTTAATATAAGCCTTTCTTTAAAGGGAAGGTTCAAGCAAAAAAAAAAAAATTAGATTCACTTACCTGGGGCTTCTACCAGCCCCATGTAGCCATCCTGTGCCCTCGTAGTCACTCACTGCTGCTCCAGTTCCCCGCTGGCAGCTTTCTGACCTCGGAGGTCAGGGCCACATTGCATACATTTTTACGCATTCCAGCTAGTGCAGGAACAAAAATTTACGCGTTTCACCACTAACGCATAAAAATGTATGTGTTAATGTTCCTGCACTAGCGGGAATGTGTAAAAATGTACACAATTTGGCCCTGACCTCCGAGGTCAGAAAGCTGCCAGCGGGGGACTGGAGCAGCAGTGAGTGACTACGAGGGCACAGGATGGCTGCATGGGGCTGGTAGAAGCCCCAGGTAAGTGAATCTCATTTTTTTTTTTTGCTTGGACCTTCCCTTTAAGAGAAAAATTTCAGAAATATAGTAATGTAATTAATTCCTGCAAACTTGGGTATAGTTATAGAATAACATGTATCATAATGTATTCGTATATATTGTGTACAAACTGACATATATGTGTGTAAATTGAGAGATTGTATTGAATACATGCGTGTGATATGTATGGTAGAGAGGTAATATCCGCAGGGACGTATCAATAGGGGGTACAGAGGTAGTGGCCACACCAGGGCCCTTGGTTCAGAGGGGCCCCGAGGGGTCCAATCTCTATCACAGTATTAACTCTCTATTGGTCCTGTAGTGGTAATAATCACTTCTATAGATGTTTTGAACAGTAACAATCCTTAACACACTGTTCCCAATCCCCTTCTTGCACCCCTGACACTGTGTTTGTCCTTTGCAAGTTTTAATGTGCTGTATCAATTGCTATGTATAGAGTTCTTGGGGGGGCCCTAATGTAAAACCTACACCAGGGCCCGCAGCTCCTTAGTTACGTCACTGGACACCTGTGAAAGTATGTGTTGAAACTTTGGGTATATCTGCCTCATAAAATAGCTTTTCTTCTTTCTTATTAGGAGATTACTTCTTTAAATTATTTATTTATTCTCAAGTAGTTAATTAGACAGATACACACTCCTATGGGTAATGATTTTTAGATAAATGCAGATGTAATTTTGAAATAGTTAGAAATAAAAGTATCGAGATATGTCCGGTTCTTTGACAAGGGATTCATTTTTTATTGGTGTTTCCGGGTGGCTGCGCGAGACACCTGCTTGTGGGTTTTTTCTTCTGCCAGCAAGAGAAATGAGGAACTAATTACTTTGACGTTTCTTTCTTGCAGAAGGAAAAAAATGCATTTAAAAGCCTTTCTGAATATACAGTATATCTGTATACATGTATACATACATATGTATATATGTATATACGTATATAGGAGTAGAAAGGAATTTTATGAGTTATATTATTAGACTATTTGGAACAGTGAATAATTTATATATATATTCCTTTTGGAATATTTTAAAATGTAAGTTTAAATGTCATATTTATCTACACAACATCTTAGGTTTTTTCTTAGTTAGATGTTAGACATAGCAGTCATTATTTTCTCCTGAAACTTAGTATCCTTCAATTAGATTAGATTAATTCACTGATACCACCTGGCACCCAGGTCTATATGTATATGAACGAAGTTTCCCATATTGCAGAATAGATTTTTGGAATTTTTATATCGTGTCCAAATGAGGTTCTGATATTTTTTCATAGGTAGTATAGTGAAATTATATATCATAGTTTGGGGTCAATTTGGAAGGGAGCCGGTTGACTTGTATGTGGTTTTTTTGGGTGAGGAAACTGGAGTGCCTGGGGGAAACCCATGCAGACACGGGGAGAACATGCGGACTCCTTGCAGATGTTGACCAGGCAGAGATTTGAGTAACATTGCAAGGCGAGAGTACTGGCTGCTACGCCACAGTGTTACCTTAGTTTTTTGTGTAAAGTGAATTGAGTTTTTAGTACAACCATAATTCCCTTAGGCTAAGGTGGATTAATTAAGTAATGGCATTTGTCACCCAGACTTATACAAGTGAGTAGAGTTAAATCAGTACCCACATTTCCCCATGTCATGGTAGTGTGCCATAAGTTTGTTAGAATAATGTTCATATTTGAACAGAATTTATATAGCTTGTAACTTTGAAGCATATAGATTCAAATGATTTACTCAATAGTTCTCCATGGATAAGTTCCTTCTTGAATATTGTATCATAGTTGGTAGGCTGTATTTTTTATATAAATCGCAGCAGAGAAGGCATTTAATGTTGTTTGCAACTCATTTGAAATGTTACTAGCTCTTGTAACTAAGTTGTGTCTGATTTAATTCTTCACTGGCCTGGTCAACCAGTTGAAGAAATTTTCTCAGCCTCTTCGCCATCTAGAGGTTGATAAGAAAACTGCTCCTCCTCCAAGCCACACTGATAAAGCACAGTTATTGTAACTTCAATATTTCTGAATGCCATGCAACTATTGAAAAAATAATGCATTGTATACTGTTTGTACTTATATTTTAGTGGATATTGTGAAACTGTGAAAGCCATATTCATTTGGGAAAATTTATGGAAAACATTGAGGACATATTAAATAGTCAGGACAGGTATACAGTTTTAGGTCAATTAAGATCGCATGTGTAGTTCTGGGTCACACATGCTGTTTATTTCATATCGCCCTTTAGATTATGGGAATTCTTTTCCAATAGTGGGGTTTTTGACCTTAATAACCCCTCTTCCTGTTAATAAATCCATCTCCTTTAAATTTCTCCTTTAAATTAATATCTCCTCTCCGGGTGACACAACATCTTTGTGTGTATGTAATTAATGACATATATTAGCAGAGAGTTGTTTAAGGCTCTGACTCTAAGTCACTCGTGGTTTTAGTAAGAATATATGGTTTTTTGTAAGCCCAAAATCCTTGCACTCAGCATAGGAAAATAAGTACATTTTTTCATCCTTAAGAAAATAGTTTATTTTAGTTTGCTTGAACTTTTTGACAAACTGCAGAATCATTTGATGTTGGTATGACAATTATTTTATGGATTTTTCACTGTTCTGAAGACTCCAGAGAGAAAAAATACACTGTTTAATTTTATAGTGTACTGATTAGAAGCTTTACCTCTGACAGGATTTTAATTTCAGTTCTGTAGTTCAGTGTCTGTTTAGTAAGGAGGCCTCAGCCTAGTCTCTCTAGTGCTGTTCTTTGTATGTGTGCCTATAGAAGTGTGTCTACCTTAAGCGCACTATGGGGAAAAGGACACTATAGATGTTCTTTGTATGTCTGTAGCTTTAAATCTGAAAGGGGACCCAACCCTATTACAGGGAGACAGTGCTGGCCACTGTTCCGCTGTACTGTGACCCTGCTCATATTATGCCATATAGCCTTTTACTAACTCTGACCAGGCATTAAAATAACTTTAATGTATGGTCAAATGGGGGAAAGGAGGTATATGGAACGGTCATGTTAGTTTGTTGTCTATACACATGTCCAGCCCTGCCCAGGCCTAGTGATCTGTGTCATGTCATTTCATGTAGTGGTGTAGTAAGAAGGGGTAGTGAGGTAGATATTGCACTAGGGCCACCTAAGTTCTTTAAATACATCACTATTTAGGGTTTGTGGTATGGTTGTGGAAGGTATGATGGAATGAGAGTGTGACTTGTAATGGAAAAATGGGAATTCATTATGGTGTAAAAATTAATTGGGAATTTATCCTCTCTGCCATGTATGGAGTCACATACTCGCACGGGTACAGCGACACGACGTCATGCGAACGGGGTACTGCGAGAGATCCGTTAGGATCATAGAAAGATCCGCTAAGTATGTTTTGAAGTTCATGGTGGAGAGTATGAATCATAGTAGTATTACAAGTACTAGGAAAAATAAATGACTTATTGGATTTTTGGGAAAAACATGATGCTCGCACATTTTTCTTTACTCTTTCAGAAACAACTTGCCAGACATCTATCCTGAGGAGGATAAGAGTTGACTGCCTGACCAGAGTCCATCCGGAGGTAATCCATCCAGTGGGAGTCTGACCAGAGGCTATCCTGAGGCTATCTTTACAGAAGGATTTCCTACTGGATCCACTGTATCGGGTGAAATAGTTCGACTAAGTCCTGAATCCCAAGAAAAAAAGAGACTATTCATCAGGTGGACAGTAACGCGTGCTCTAATAGAAGTTTGTAAGTTGCTTGTGTCATCTGTTGAAGAATGGAACAAGATCTGGATCTCAGACCCAGGAAGATTGTATGGATTGTGGGACATTCTTATGTGTATTGGGCCCGTAGGAAAGCTATTAATAGTAGCTATGGGGAAAACCTTGGTTTATCTAAAAATAACTTCTATTGGTTCAGTACTAGAGGGGTGGGCTACGATATTAAGGATATTCTAGATGGAGAGTTAGTTGGAAGTCACATTATGGGTTAATGCTTTCTGAATAGTAAAAAGCCTTTATTTTTGCTATATCATTCTTTAAGTAAAGATTAGGATTAGGGTTTTTTTGTAAGTTAGATAATGGGTTGATATGTAATGAGCTGATATTTTTTTATCTCAATTACTAAATAAGGCCAAGTGCTGATTATCCAGGGATTTTTTCTGATTGCCATTTTGGAGTCGGGAAGGAATTTTTCCCTTTCTGGGGCTAATTACACTATGTCTTATAAGGGTTTTTGCCTTCCTCTGGATCAGCAGTGAAATGGGCCGGTGTGGTGCTTTGTTTTGGTTAAACTTTATGTACACACATCTTTCTTCAACCCAGATAACTATAAAATTGTATATTTATCAGACAGTAAAATATATATATACATACATACGCATATGTGTTACTACACATATAATTCAGCAGGCCTGATCTCAGTGGGCAATTTTCAGGGAACAAGTCTCCTATTCTCTGATACCTTGGTCTTCAGTAGATTCAATCTGGCCATAATTGTTTTGTGAAGGGTCCATGTTGCTATTGTGTTGTGTCCTATCCTGATTGTGAATATAGTTGGTGAGTGTCCATATGTGTGATTAGCAGAGTCCTTCTAGTATGGTTAAATCTGAAGGTAGCCATCATTACAGTTGTCCTGTTAGTCCTGACCTAGAAAGAGTATCTTTGGCAGCGGTTGCTATTAGTTACATCTTTTTCTGCTTTGATTTGTAGTATGTCTGTGTAGATATTTACCATTACTGTGGTAAAAAGTCGATTAGCTAACATTCCCTTCCCCTACTAAATCAGAGCTGTATCTGTTTGTCTGAGCAAGCATAACAGGCTTTGGTCAGTATGATTGGTGTGATGGACTACAATTTCACAGCACCACAGTTGCCTTGAGCAACCGGATTGGTATATTTAATATGGTATAATTGGAAGGCCAGAGATGTTGGTCTCATACAGCCTTGTTCCCTAGCCTTCTGCTGTGATCTGTGTATTCCCTTTCACAAATATGTCCTGTACCTGAGGCCTGTAGCTACGTTTTGACTTGCTTAGTGAGTTCTGGCAGTACTCCTGTATTTCTGATCTCAGCCTCTGTACTCTGGGCATTAAGACCTGAGTATGATTGTAGTTGGGTTGGTGTCCACCCCCTGGGTTAACAGGAGTGTGTGACTTTAAATAAAGGATGCAGAGATAGCTTGGAATACAGTGGCTGATGGAAGATGAGTGGTCTGCCATGCCTCACAAACGGTTTGTGAACTAAATTGTAGAGTCAAGACCACCCTCTCCCAAATATGGCCACCTTATGCATGAGTTAGTTGCTATCATAAGGGTTTCTGACCTTGGCCTACCTAAGGCCTAGTATTTAGAAAAGTCCTTTTCTAAAATAGAGCAGATGGAAGTTTCTCTTGGAGTAAGTGCTGAGATAAGAAAGCTTCTTTCTTGTATTGATCTAGGAGAAATATTCCTGCCGCAGGCTAAGTTATACACATGAGTGTACCCTCACATGTAGTCCGCATAAGATCTTTACTAGATCACATCAGGAAAGAGAAATGTTCTTAGTTCTGATCTGCATCAGGAAAAATAATTATTGGGTTTTTTCCTGATTAATTTCTGATTGGGTTCTTTTCTGATTTGTTTGACCATTAGATTGGCCAAAATTGTTTAATTGGTTGTTTAAGGTTACAGGTTAGTTAATCATTTTCTTTGTTAGAAATACTTTACCAAATAGCTATTCGTGTTTTGACCATTAGGAGGCTTCGACCAAAATTTTGCCCACTGTGATGCTAGCTCTGCCTGCTTTAGATATTGGCTTTAGTATGGTCATCTTCTTCCTTTGGAAGAAATGACCAAAGGGGGGACTGAAAGGATATGTAGGTATATATGTATATATATATATTAGTATATAGTATAGTATATAGATCAATTTCATATACAAGCATACATGTATCTAATCAGTGTGATATTAATGTGTCTATAGAAGAATCAGCCACCCACACACATCTGTGCAGGAAGAGCTGGCTGCATGAAATAGAGAATAGCCAAATTCTTCTTGCTGGGCAAAACCCGTAAGTGCCCTAAATGGGGACACCTGGAAGGTCATAAATAATATGTTTCCCCCGTGATCATTGAACTGTGTTACTTCTCGTAAATCACATGACTTTCTGTAATTATGGTGACATATGATGATATACTGCGCATGAGCAAAATCCTGTATTGAGTAGGATATAAGGAAAGCAACGGTAGTAAAGAACTAGCATAATTTGTGCTCACATCTCCTGTGTCTGTGTGTTCTGTTAACCATTTTATGTCCTGGCGCCAGGAAATGAAGTAGTCTAAAGCATCTGATATCTGACATGAACTTAAATAGATACGACTCCTTTCACGCGTCACCTAGGCGACCAAGCCGCAGGCGGAAATGACGTCATTAGTAGGTTCGAGCTTGTCACTATGACAACACCCGAAACATCAACACGGCGTAGTGCAGGCAGCCGGCGGAAGTGACGCACTGCCCGGTCCCATACACAGAAGTAACACAGTAAGCACTTATACTGCGGGAATCGCTTTAGTGCAAAGGGGCTACAGGTACATTACACTGAGCTGTCCACCCGGTGGGCCTTGTGGCATGTGATACTTGCAGAGGGGTACAGTTACAGAGTTTTGCACTCCACCCACTGGGCGCAGTTCATTTCCTGCTCCACGGGATATTTAAAACAGGTGCCTGACAGGGCATATTCAGCTTTGACTTAAGCTATATGGGATGATGCTGCTGGGGGGTTTATGTAGATAATGTGTATAGCATTGTATATAGTGTACAGCACCTTCTAAGGAAGCCTTTTTTAGGGTGAAATATGTTCATATTAGGGTTTTAATTGTACAGCACTATGCACGTTTTTTGATTGGTTTCTCCATCACTCATCCCTAGTCTTGGGATCTAGCGGTGAGAGATAGTACTCTGGACACGTCCCTGACCGTCAGTCTTGACATACATTTGGTCAGAGGTCATTCCTCCTTAGCCCTGAATCTCTCCCGCTACCCTGGTGTGCGAACCTCTGCCACCTGTGGGATAGCTACACCCCACTTTCACATTGTAGTGGGGGGGATCAGCAAAGACCCTCACAGTAATTTATTTTGGGCAGATTGTCCCTTATTGGGTGAGCTCACCTAACATACCCTATATTTTTGAGGGGATTAGTCCAGTACTTACCTGGTGTTACACTAGGGGATATATTTTATCTCCTATCCATACCGATAGGGTTTGTCTTTTCATAGACTCTGTGTTTGCATATATTTTTCTCTGGTACTAGTCATTCGGCCAGTGTTTGTGATGTATACACATGCAAGATATTTTAAAGCACTTTATGCCTCCCATTTAGCATGCAATGTGATTTCTGCCCTTAAAACGCTGCTGTGTGTAAAATCCTGATTTTTCCCCGGGACTTTTGGCATGTAGCCCACTCTGCCATGCCCCACTCCAGGTGTTAGAACCCTTGAAACATCTTTTTCATCACTTTTGTGGCCAGCATAAAAGTTTGTAATTTTCAAAGTTTCCCTCCCCATTGAAGTCTATTGCGTTTCGCCAAGTTCACGCGAACCCGGACTTTTGCGGAAGTTCGCGTTTAGGTTCGCGAACCTAAAATCAGAGGTTCGAGCCATCTCTACCAAAATTTCATTAACTTTAGCTGCAGCGGCTTGGCATTGAATATGATTATTTAACTTGATGTCGATGAGTACTTCTAAGTCCTTCTGCAAGTTTGATGTCCCCAACTGTATTCCATTTATTTTGTATGGTGCTAGACCATTGGTACGACCAAATTGCATGACTTTACAATTTTCAACATTGAATTTCATCTGCCATGTAAGTGCCCATATAGCCATCCTATCCAGATCCTGTTGCAATATTGTGAGGCTTGGTGGTGTATTCTCCACAGTCAGCATGCAACGCATGAGCTGGCGTGGAGGAGGTACACACACCAGCACAAGGAAACAGGCTATCCCTAGTATAGTGGAGGGGAGGACTGACTCCAATAGGAGATTGTGGCGCACAGAGCCGGTGCAGATCTGACAGCCACAAACAATACTTTCGCTATAACGTCTCAGCGCAAAGTAGCGCTGAGCGCATAAACCAGAACTGAGGAAATCAGGACAGGTAGTCAGAATGAACGCTTGCTTAATTAGCCACTACTTAGTGACAGCAAGCGTCCACAATAAAACAGACTGGAATGAGGCAGCCAATGCGTTGCGGCGATGGCGTGCCTAACAAAGACAGGACAGGATAGTCAGGAAATAGCAGGATCAAGATAGATGAATGTAACACAGACAAATATACAACAAGTATGTTTTCCTAGCGTATTACAATTACAGCTATCAATGAAACTATTTGTAATGTCTGACTAACATATGTATATATCGGCAATGAACCGATATATGACATAAGCAGGAACGCTGACTAGGACTGGAGTAATACAGGGAACAGGACTCAGAAGGATTCGCTATCTCTTCGCAGAGATGAACGCAATCCACAAACGGTAACAGAACAGGATTCAGAAGGATTCGTTATCTCTTCGCAGAGATGAACGCAATCCACAAACAGAACAGGATTCAGAAGGATTCGATATCTCTTCGCAGAGATGAACGCAATCCACAAACAGAACCAGGAGCAGGGTAACTACCTCAGCACGGGTGATCACGGTACGCGCAAACTACCAAAACGTGCTGGAAAACTGACTAACTGAACACAGGATATAAACAGTTCGTGTACGTATATATCAGCGACACTGATGTATCAACGTAACACGAATACAAGGAAAATAATAAACGTGCTGGTATGCATATATATTGGCAATGAACCAATATATGATGCAAAGACCAGCAAAGTATCTTTAGAACAAGAAACACGATCGGGGGCCGAAGCGACAGCAAGACAGGCTTAAACTGAAGCTATGAAAACCCAAGGAAACCCTGCAGGAAGCAGATCTTTATTAGTGTTGGGCGAACATCTAGATGTTCGGGTTCGGGCCGAACAGGCCGAACATGGCCGCGATGTTCGGGTGTTCGACCCGAACTTCGAACATAATGGAAGTCAATGGGGACCCGAACTTTCGTGCTTTGTAAAGCTTCCTTACATGCTACATACCCCAAATTAGCAGGGTATGTGCACCTTGGGAGTGGGTACAAGAGGAAAAAAAATATTTGAAAAAGAGCTTATAGTTTTTGAGAAAATTGATTGTAAAGTTTCAAAGGAAAAACTGTCTTTTAAATGTGGAAAATGTCATGTTTCTTTGCACAGGTAACATGCTTTTTGTCGCCATGCAGTCATAAATGTAATACAGAGAAGAGGTTCCAGGAAAAGGGACCGGTAACGGTAACCCAGCAGCAGCAGCACACGTGATGGAACAGGAGCAGGCGCAGGAGGAGAAGGCCATGCTTTTTGAGACACAACAACCCAGGCCTTGCATGAGGACAAGAAGCGTGCGGATAGCATGCTTTTTACCGCCATGCAGTCATAAATGTAATAAAGATAAGAGGTTCAATAAACAGGGACCGGGCGTCAACGCTAACCCAGCAGCAGCAGACGTGATGGAACAGGAGGAGGCGCAGGAGGAGAAGGCCACGCTTTCAGGTGCAACTCAGGCCTTGCATGAGGACAAAAAAATGTGTGCGCAAAGCAATGCAATGAGTAGTTTTCAGGACACAATGGGCTATTCGGAGGAGCTATTCCCACCCCCACAATCTTCTACCTGTGAAAGGTCAATGGAACAGCCACAAATGTTGTGCCCGGATTCACAACCTTTTTCTGTGGAAAATGCACCTCGCACTGAAATGCAAGGCGAGGCCGAGGATGAACATGACGTCAACAACTCAACATGACGCAAAATGGGGGCGGAACAGAAAGCTGCTTTCAATGTTTTGAAGGCCTTAATTGCCTCCGGTGGCCAGTTAGATGCATCATTCATCACACCCAAATCCCAGAGCAATGTGTGCAGGAATTTGAATCTCAGGAGGTGTACCGAGATCATCTGGACAAGTGACCAAGTGACAAAGTGACCAGTGACAAAGTGACAAAGTGACAAAATGACAAAGTGACAAGTGACAAAGTGAGAAGTGACAAGTGACAAAGTGACAAGTGACAAAATGACAAAGTGACAAGTGACAAAGTGAGAAGTGACAAGTGACAAAGTGACAAGTGACAAAATGACAAAGTGACAAGTGACAAAGTGACCAGTGACAAAGTGACAACTGACAAAGTGACAAAATGACAAAGTGACAAAGTGACAAAGTGACCAGTGACAAAGTGACAACTGAGAGGTTGTTCTGGGGAGCTCCACTGCACTCAGTCGCATATGAGGAGAGGTCTCGTCGGGACTGCTGATCCTCCTCAGCTTGCTCAAAGCCTTGAGGGTTCCTGAAGATCCTCTGCTTGGAGTTCACCGGGGTTCAGCTTGGTGTCGGGGTCGGCGGCGTCCTCCTCACTCCAACGTGGCAGATCTTCTGTTGAAGGAAAAAAAAAAAAACATTGTTAAAAGTCCAGTACCGCTTCTGAAGGACTCACCAAGAGATGCAGGAGCGCTTCAATCTAGCGCACCATCGCTCGCTGGGTGATGTCCCTGCCTACGCGCTGGAATTCTACGCTGCACATGCTAGCACGCTTTTGCGCAGTGCCGAGGCGCATTCCAGCAGCTAGTAGCTACCAAGCTTCTGTGGATCTGATTGGGCCACCATGTTGGATCTCTGCCAAGTCCTCCAAAATTTTGAGCAATCCACGTTGCGTGACTGAGCAGTGACAACTCTACAGTCAGCATTACAATACCACTGCTGTGTTTACTGAAGAAATCAATGTTGAAGATGGAAACCGCTGGCATGATGCAAGTGGGGGATTCTGAAGATGAAAACGATCAGCGTGATGATACCAACATCAGGCAACCTGCCTCAGGAAACGCTGGTCCCAGCTATGACAAAGAACAGGACGAGGAACAGCTGGAGTTGGAGCAGGAATTGGATGCCCCCACTGCCGAGGGACAGAGCGGTGCACGTTGGACTTCCACAATTTAGCGGGAAAGGACAGCAGAAGAGGAAGAAAGTGATGCTGGTGACGAATATGGTGCATCACAACAATCACAACGCTTACAAGAACATGAAGATAGAGGAGTCTGGCAGGACTCTCTGGCACACATGGCTCAATTCATGCTAGACTGCATTGAACGCGGCCCGCGCATTATTCACTATTCATTATTATTCATTATTCTGGAATCTGGACAACACCAATTACTGGGTTTATACCCAGTTTATACAAACACAATGTTAAAAAACTGATTGAAGAAAGTGTCAGACAGGTCAAAAATGGAACAATTCCAGCAGGCCCTTGAGGATGGAGACTTTAGAGAGGAGATTGACATCCTCCTCCTTCTCTAGCCAGTTGTACGCCGACAGACTGACTTCAGCAAACCCAGGAGGACCAGGAGGGCAGCAAAGAACACAAGCTGCTGCTAGTGCCCAAAAGGGAATGGTATTGGCAGTGTCCTTGGAGTGGGAACATTTTCTGACACCCATGCAGCAGCCCACAGAACAGCAATCGGGCAGTTCCACGTCCTCCAACACCAATCGCCTAGAGAAGATGGTCAAGGTCCAGGACTACATGTCAGATGGCGTAGCTGTGTTGAACAATCCATCTGCAGACAGACGGTGAGTGTGACAGGCAGCACAGAAGGACCATGGCAACTCACTCATAGTACCACAGTTTGATAGTGCTGCCCAAAAAATTATATGGATCCGTGGACCCGGGCACTGCAGACAGTACTGGGAAGTGGGAACGCAGATTTTAGTACCTAAACACACGATACAACATGTTTTCCGGGGTCGGACTCTGAGGCACATACAGATGGTCCCGATCATCATCCTCATCATACAACTCTTCTCCTGAGTCTGACCCACCCACCACCTCTGCCACCCCAACATCCCCAGACACAGACCCCTCACCGTCCTCAACATTAACTTGGGATGCTGGCCTGAGCCCGACCTCCTCCTCCACATCAGGCCCCATCATCTCCTCAATGGCAGCCCTCATTAATCGTTCTGGCGACGGACCGATGGACACAACATTCTCCTCCGGAGAGGGCTGCTGCTGACCACTGGCTGCTGTAGTGGATGTTATAGCTTGCGTGGGGCGTTGGCTGTTGCTGTTGTTGGGAGTGCTGCTCACAGCGGAGGTCTCTGAGGAACTCATGGTGAGCTCATATAGTGGTTGGCGGTGAGTGGAGTATTACTGATCCCAGCAATATACACACTGACTGGCAGAGTACGCAATGCTATATAGTCTGGCTGAGCGGTGTACACAGAGTGGCAGTACACACAATGCTATATAGTCTGGCTGAGCCGTGTACACAGAGTGGCAGTACACACAATGCTATATAGTCTGGCTGAGCGGTGTACACAGAGTGGCAGTACACACAATGCTATATAGTCTGGCTGAGCCGTGTACACAGAGTGGCAGTAAACACAATGCTATATATAGCGTGGCTGAGCGAGGTACACAGTGGCAGTACACACAATGCTATATAGTCAGGCTAAGCCGTGTACACAGAGTGTCAGAAAACACAATGCTATATATAGCGTGGCTGAGCGAGGTGCACAGTGGCAGTACACACAATGCTATATAGTCAGGCTAAGCCGTGTACACAGAGTGTCAGAAAACACAATGCTATATATAGCGTGGCTGAGCGAGGTGCACAGTGGCAGTACACACAATGCTATATAGCCAGGCTAAGCCGTGTACACAGAGTGTCAGAAAACACAATGCTATATATAGCGTGGCTGAGCGAGGTGCACAGTGGCAGTACACACAATGCTATATTAGTCAGGCTAAGCCGTGTACACAGAGTGTCAGAAAACACAATGCTATATATAGCGTGGCTGAGCGAGGTGCACAGTGGCAGTACACACAATGCTATATAGCCAGGCTAAGCCGTGTACACAGAGTGTCAGAAAACACAATGCTATATATAGCGTGGCTGAGCGAGGTGCACAGTGGCAGTACACACAATGCTATATTAGTCAGGCTAAGCCGTGTACACAGAGTGTCAGAAAACACAATGCTATATATAGCGTGGCTGAGCGAGGTGCACAATGGCAGTACACACAATGCTATATTAGTCAGGCTAAGCCGTGTACACAGAGTGTCAGAAAACACAATGCTATATATAGCGTGGCTGAGCGAGGTGCACAGTGGCAGTACACACAATGCTATATTAGTCAGGCTAAGCCGTGTACACAGAGTGTCAGAAAACACAATGCTATATATAGCGTGGCTGAGCGAGGTGCACAGTGGCAGTACACACAATGCTATATTAGTCAGGCTAAGCCGTGTACACAGAGTGTCAGAAAACACAATGCTATATATAGCGTGGCTGAGCGAGGTGCACAGTGGCAGTAAACAATGCTATATATAGTGTGGCTGAGCGAGCGGTGTACTACTGTTCCCAGCAGCGACACACAATGACTGGGGGGGACCCTGGCTAGCGTGGCTGGAGAGCGAACTACCCTGCCTGCCTACCCAAAGCTAAACCCACAGACAAATGGAGGAGATATGACGTGGTTCAGGTATTTATTTACCCAAACCACGTGACCGTTCGGCCAATCAGAGCGCGTTCGGGCTCGAACCACGTGACCCGTTCGGCCAATCACAGCGCTAGCCGAACGTTCGGGGAACGTTCGGCCATGCGCTCTTAGTTCGGCCATGTGGCCGAACGGTTTGGCCGAGCACCGTCAGGTGTTCGGCCGAACTCAAACATCACCCGAACAGGGTGATGTTCTGCAGAACCCGAACAGTGGCGAACACTGTTCGCCCAACACTAATCTTTATACTGAGGTCATCCAATGGGAGCAGACATGCAGATTCCCACACAGGTGAATGATAATCAGTCACAAGCTGACAGCAGGGAAAGACAGACAAAGCTATGCAGCTTGCATGGAAAGACATCAGAACTGCCTGAGCTGCAGCACTACTACTTCCAGCAACACCTGCTGCAGCAGCGATCATTACAGTACCCCCGCCCTTAAAAACGGATTCCAGACGCTTTTCAAAACTGAAATTCCCAACAAAACAGTCTGACTGATAATTCATGATGACCGGGACAGCCCGGCAAGACCGAATTCCAGAATCAGTCCCCACAAGACTGGACCCATCAGAACCAGAACCTACAGAACCATGCCCATCAGTACTACAAGCCCCAGTGTGACACCCATCAGAACCATGATTTCCAGAAGAAAGCCCTCCGAAACTCCCTGAGCGATACCCACCGCCTTCCAGGAACCGTTCAAAAACGCCAAAGCCTTTGCAATGCCCACCGGGACTGTCTTTACCAACACAAAACCCACTGTTGAACCAGTCCAAGGCACCAGGACAAGTTTTCTCAGAGACCTCCCAGAACACCTTGAAGCTCCAAAGAGATCCCCATAGGTCAGAACGCCCCTTAGGCTCACATGGAGAACTATCAAGAACCCCTATGGAACCTAGGGCAATTCCCGAGTCAGGGCCACAAGGACAAACATCAAGATCAGGGCTTTCAGGGACCAGAACCATCTCTGGGCATGCAGGCAGACTGGCAACATCAGAACATGTTCCCACTAAGGAAGCATCAGAGCACGCTAACACCTTAGACACACTTGGGCATTCTGGCACACAAAGAACATCTGGGCACACTGGCACAAGAGAAACCTCTGGGCATGTCAAGGAACTGTGAGCCTCAGGGTCAGCCAAGACAGGACCAAAACCAGGACTGGCCAAAAAAAAATCATCATGACTAGACTTCGCAACTACTGGACTTTTACACGAGAATGCAGGATCAGACTTAGATGTCGCTGATTCCAGCAAAGTCAGTAACAAATCAGATTCAGGGGCACTAACAAGACAGGACAAATCTTCTGATGTATGCACTGAACCAGATAGGGACTCCACAACTACCTCTGGACTGGACAGAGACTCATCTAATACACTGGATTGGAGCTCATGAGGTGCTGCAGAACAAGTCAGTATTGCAGCAGCCCCCACTGGACTAGGCAAAACTGAGGAATTCCCTGGACAGGAAGGGGACTCTGGAACCTCTGCCACAGCGGCCAGAGAACCAGAATCTTTCAGGATACAGGGCTGGGTTTCAGGAACACTCATCAGACCGGACTGAAATTCTGAGATTTCTATTATTTTGACCAGAGAATCAGAATTATCCATGTTACAGGGCAAGACTTCTGAAACATTCAGAGGACAGGGCTGGAGTTCCTCGGCTGTTACAACACTGGAGAGGGACTCAACAACATTGGTTAAATCAGACTGTGTACAGGGCAAGGTATCTAACACACTTGCTGATGAGGACAATATTTCAATGGCTTCTGCTTTGCTGGGCAGAAATTCATCAAGTTTTATTAGAGCAGACTGTAATTCCAAAACAGCTGCTAGACAAGTGAATATTACTGCAACACCAACTGAGGTAAGCAGTGCCTCAGACTCCTCTGCTAGAGGGTTTGAAGTATCCAAAGTACTGGGTGAAGCATAAGACTCTGCGACCACAGCTTCACTGGACAGGATCACTGAACAGTCCATATTGCAGGGCAAAACCCTGGAAGCACCTGCTGGACAGCATAATGATTCTGTGACCTGAGTTTCATTGGAGAGATCTACTGCACAATTCATGGTACAGGGCAAATTTACTTGAACATTTTCTGAACAAGGTAATAATTCTACGATTTCAGGTTCACATAGCAGATGCTCTGAGCTATTCACGAAACTAGAGCGAGGTGTAGAAACAGGAAGATCAAGACACAATGTTTGCGCATCTGAATCACCATTCATTTGTAAAATTGGAAAATTCAGATGCTGGGGTTCTGAGGTTTCTAGACAGGATTGCTGGGACTCGGAAACTGATGTAGTGCATCTATTGGCATCTGCTGGATCAGACAGGAGTTGAACTTTATTAACACAGGTAATTTCTGCAGAAGTGTTTGCAGAGGCAGGCAAGATTTTTCTGGTGTCTGTTTCACTGAACAAAGAGTCATGAGTACTGGCTAGGCTGGTCTCGGAAGTCAGCAGGACCTCTGGATTCTCTGCTGAGAAATTTGCGCAGGGCAAGGTTAAGAATGTATCAGTGGCTTCTGTTTTACTGGTAAGTAACACTGAGTTATCCATGGTACAGGGTGGAATTGCAGGAACTTCAATTTCACACAAAAAGAGCTCCGAATCACCTGCTGAATCAGCCAAAGGTGCTGAAGCAGGCGGGTCAGAACGCCAAATTTGCGAATTCGGAGTCACATGAAAATCATCCAAAATCAGTTCCCACACATCAATCAATGGAGCCACAAAGTCATATCCACACACACCAGTTTTTATTAGGTTATAGGCAGACTTAATGCATGCATTCAATACTAATTCACTTTTTGCACTGTAAAATTGACAAAATGAACTTGAATCATTCTTCCATTCATTGACCAGAGCTTCCATCTCTCCTTTCTCAAATGGAGGATTCCAAGCATACTTAACAGGCAGATCATGGTTTGCAGATATGATTGTAGCAGGGACATATATTGGGTTAATTAGCAGGTGATTGGCAGATTCCTTATTCCTAAGAATCTCCAATACCTGTAGCAAGTGCTGAACTGTAGTGTATGCAAACTTTCCTTGCTTCACAAATAAGTTGATTTGTTCAATACTCTGTAATATCTCCTCATAATCATACTCAGATAATTCTTTTAAACAAAAATCTTTATTTTCCCTAGCCAGGGAGGAAAGTTCATTAGTAGTTTCATAAGTCCATTTAACTCCCCTGAAAGACAATTGCATTTCATTATCTGTTAATGGCAGAATCTCATTATAGGTCTCAGTCGCTAAGGATAACGACTCTGCAGATCGGACACGTTTCTTAGAACGTTTGCGTTTTGCCTTAGACCCTGCTGTTTTTGGTGATTTATTCAAGGCTGCAGGAAAATTATCAGTAACACTTTCTGCTTGCTGAACATTTTTGCAAGCAATTGAAGGAGTAGCTGATTGGCCTGCTGCCAGGAGTTCATTAAGAGGAAAAGGCAATGGATCTATGCGCAACCAGTTATGGATCACAAACGCTAGAAATTCCAGCGGTCTCTCTTTCAAATCGGAATGATTGAGAACATCAAATGCCCACTGGAATAATTCCCCTTTAAACAAAATATAACTTAGTTGAAGTGCCCAGGTTGAAACAGGAGTCGCTTGGAGATCAGGATTGGCCAGGAACCTGGCACATTCAGAGAAAAACTCATTTTCTGTTTCAGAGCTAAGTTCTTCAAATTTCTTAAAGGAACAGGAACCATAATTAACAGTGTCATACTTTCTGGGAATCCCCCCCCCACAATGGGGATTGGTAATGGGGTTTTCATAATGTGAGGCTTGGTGGTGTATTCTCCACAGTCAGCATGCAACGCATGAGCTGGCGTGGAGGAGGTACACACACCAGCACAAGGAAACAGGCTATCCCTAGTATAGTGGAGGGGAGGACTGACTCCAATAGGAGATTGTGGCGCACAGAGCCGGTGCAGATCTGACAGCCACAAACAATACTTTCGCTATAACGTCTCAGCGCAAAGTAGCGCTGAGCGCATAAACCAGAACTGAGGAAATCAGGACAGGTAGTCAGAATGAACGCTTGCTTAATTAGCCACTACTTAGTGACAGCAAGCGTCCAAAATAAAACAGACTGGAATGAGGCAGCCAATGCGTTGCGGCGATGGCGTGCCTCACAAAGACAGGACAGGATAGTCAGGAAATAGCAGGATCAAGATAGATGAATGTAACACAGACAAATATACAATAAGTATGTTTTCCTAGCGTATTACAATTACAGCTATCAATGAAACTATTTGTAACGTCTGACTAACATATGTATATATCGGCAATGAACCGATATATGACATAAGCAGGAACGCTGACTAGGACTGGAGTAATACAGGGAACAGGACTCAGAAGGATTCGCTATCTCTTCGCAGAGATGAACGCAATCCACAAACGGTAACAGAACAGGATTCAGAAGGATTCGTTATCTCTTCGCAGAGATGAACGCAATCCACAAACAGAACAGGATTCAGAAGGATTCGATATCTCTTCGCAGAGATGAACGCAATCCACAAACAGAACCAGGAGCAGGGTAACTACCTCAGCACGGGTGATCACGGTACGCGCAAACTACCAAAACGTGCTGGAAAACTGACTAACTGAACACAGGATATAAACAGTTCGTGTACGTATATATCAGCGACACTGATGTATCAACGTAACACGAATACAAGGAAAATAATAAACGTGCTGGTATGCATATATATTGGCAATGAACCAATATATGATGCAAAGACCAGCAAAGTATCTTTAGAACAAGAAACACGATCGGGGGCCGAAGCGACAGCAAGACAGGCTTAAACTGAAGCTATGAAAACCCAAGGAAACCCTGCAGGAAGCAGATCTTTATACTGAGGTCATCCAATGGGAGCAGACATGCAGATTCCCACACAGGTGAATGATAATCAGTCACAAGCTGACAGCAGGGAAAGACAGACAAAGCTATGCAGCTTGCATGGAAAGACATCAGAACTGCCTGAGCTGCAGCACTACTACTTCCAGCAACACCTGCTGCAGCAGCGATCATTACAAATATGTCACTTTCTTCCTGAGAGTTGATGATTCTGCACAATTTTGTATCATCTGCAAAAATAGCAACATTGCTATCTACTAGGTCATTAATAAATAAATTGAAGGTCACTGGAACCAGGACAGACCCCTGTGGGACCCCATTGCTAACAGTCACCCATTTTGAGTATGATCCATTGACCACAACTCTTTGTTTTCTGTCCATTTGCCAGTTCCCTATCCATGCACACAGACTCTTCCACAGTCCTTGCATTCTCAACTTTTGCACCAGACTTTGTGGGGAACAGTGTTAAAGGCCTTTGCAAAGTTCAAGTATATCACATCTACAACATCTTGTATACACAGATAAGTGGCAATAGACACTTATCACAGTATCACTTGTTTGACTTCATGCTGGATTTTGGCCTTAATGTTCGACTGTATGCTGTCTGAATCACTATCATTAAAATTGCATAGTGCCGGATCTCTGTTTCTGTTTGTGCTAAAGTAGTGTGTTAGTCTGCTTGAATTTGTTTGTCATCTGGTGAAGACTTTTACAACTGACAAGCGGAACTTTACACACTATGGGCCATATGCAATTCACTTTTTCTCATGAGTTTTCTCCTAGGTGATATTTTTAAACTTGTCAATAAAATGCCTTTTAAGCCTCCAGAAGGCAAGAAAATTATTAAAATAATTTTGATAGTACTTTTTCACCAACTTTTTGGTACTTTTTTAATTGAAAAGTACTGAAAAGTTATTTAAAATCAAAGATGAAAAATTATCTCCTAGGAGAAAACTCAGGTGAAAAAGAGAATTGCATATGGCCCTATGGCCCATATGCGATTCACTTTTTCACCTCAGTTTTCTCCTAGGAGATAATTTTTAACCTCATATTTAAAATAACTTACCAGTACTTTTCAACTAAAAAAGTACCAAAAAGTAAATTATAGATTACTTTCAAAATTATTTTGAGTATTCTCTTTCTTTCTGGTGGCTTAAAATGCATTTTATTGACAAGTTTAAAAATATCACCTAGGAGAAAACTCAGGTGAAAAAGTGAATTGCATATGGCCCTATATTGTCTATCCAGGACAGTTTTATAGTTGAGCATCAGTGCTATAAACTATAGTGTCTACCCCACACTTACATTGGGTGTTGGTGGTGATTTGTCATGTAGGCCTATTTTCATTGACAATATTAAAAGTTATATTTTAGGAAAAGCATAATTATCGGAAAGGCCAAAGTGATGTTAAATCAGAAAGCAATTAACTGCTTTTTAGATACTATTAGTTTGCATTGAGGTTTAAAGAGGGTGTAGTAAAGCACCCTGAGAATTTGGCTTGGGCACCCCTATAGATAATTGGCTTATATCAAGGAAAGATGTAATCATACATTTTTAAAAATAAAAGCATTTAGAATTGCAAGAATTTGATTAATTAATACTTGCATTCATGTGGGCAGAAGCCATACTTCTGATCTTTATCAAAGTCATAAGTAGTGGAACACCAGATGAATCCATCATTTCGTCCAGCATCCGTGCAGCTATTGTATTCTTTCCCACTGAATTTGAAAGGAAACTTGCAGAATTCTCCATCAGCATTTCCATATCTGACTTTAACGACTATAGAGGAAGAGAAAGTAAACAACTATAATATGAACACAGTAAAAGCAGACTATCATCATCCACTTTAGGAAAAAACATAAGGATACACAAGACCCTTGCCAGAATTTATACAGAAATGCATTGAAGGAAAGTAATGTTTTAATTAATAATTTGTGGTAAATAAAAATATTCTTGGTCAGGGCCATGATGAAGATTCTTAAAGGATACATGAGCTAAAAAAAGGAAAGAAAAGCTCACCCCAGAATTCTATCTGTCCAACGCTGACGTTCCACTGTGCTTGTAGCTGCCACTGTAGGATCGTGACTCTCTCATGATGACGCTACCATGGGAAGGAGCACTCTGCTCTTGCACAGTGGGATAGCGGCAGCCTTGAGCTCAGTGCAACTTCAGCACTGGACAGATTAGTTAACTTATTTAACTTATCAAAACAAAAGTTTGCCTTATTAAGTTGGAGTGAGCATATGATGTCTTCCACGATGCATCTCTGCTGATTATGCAAATCATCCTTTGTTGCCCTGTAAGTTAACCACACCTCAATAACTGCTGGAATGCAATGATGTGTGCATCTGTGTTTGATCTGTGAGTTACAATTCAAACCAGTCCATCCACATACGGAGTCTCCTTAAAGTGGAATGAAACCCAGCATTTCTTCTTTGCTCTAAAAAAATATATACAGCATATTATATACAACCAGCATTTTTTTTACTAGAACAGCATTTAAAGGGTTACACACAGGACTGAAAAGTTCACTGCAGAGAAATGTGGATGCATCCGAAGTGTAGATAATGTGATCTTGTGTTTACTTAATTGTATAAAGTGAGGAATGTGACACTTTCTCTGACTGTGGATAAGCTCCTGGACACAGACAGAAACTCAAAGCATTCTGCCTTCAATACATAATGAATAAAACCAGTTATGAATAAAATGCAAAATTAGCTCTCAAAGCAAAAAACTGTACTTTTGGAAATGTATAATTTCTAAATGAATAATAATACCTATGCACAAATGCAAATATGATAAACGTATGGCATATAAAAAGTAGAAAAACATGTTTTTATTGAATATTATGTCAGGCTTTAAAGAGACACTGAAGTGAAAAAAAAATTATGATATTATGATTTGTATGTGTAGCACAGCTAAGAAATAACACATTAAGATCAGATACATCAGTGTAATTGTTTCCAGTACAGGAAGAGTCAAGAAACTCCAGTTGTTATCTCTATGCAAAAAAGCCATTAATCTCTACGACTTTCAAAGTCGTGGAGAGGGCTGTCTTCTGACTTTTATTATCTCAACTGTAAGTAAACAGTTTTCTTTTTATCTGCCAGAGGAGAGGTCATTAGTTCACAGACTGCTCTGAAAGAATCATTTTGAATGCGGAGTGTTGTGTAATCTGAACATATTAGAGAATGATGCAATGTTAGAAAACACTATATACCTGAAAATAAAAATATGAGAATATTTTCTTTGCTGCTAATTTTCTAGTAATTATTCATAGTACACAACCAATTCATTATATCATATTTTTTTTTTCGCTTCAGTGTCTCTTTAAATTCAGTCTACAAGGCTGAGACTCTCATTCAACCACTCCAATATCTCACCTGCATTCAGTCTGCTTTTTTTTTATATATATAATTTATTGACGGAAAAAGAAACATTTCCTAAACAACATTTTAACTTCCACATAATTACATACTCTCTCCTTTATTTTTATACAGTTTTCAAAAATACAAACCAAATAAATCTGCCTACTAGAAACCAACCCCCTTCTCTCTCTTCTACCCATTAAAAATACTTAAATTCATTATAAAATGCTACCTTATATCATAACATACAAGAATTCCCTCCAGGTTAAATATTAGACAATACTCCTACCCCATAACAACAAGAGACTTCACTCCCAAACTACACCAGTTCTCTATATACCACCGTTCCCTGAAACTCACTCCATTTTTCCCACTTAATAGTATACGCCCCCAACTCATCCTGCTGTAAAGCAATCTGGTTCTCCATAATCTTGACCAGATTAACTCTCTCAATCCATTCTTTAAGAGTAGGAGGACTCTGGCATCTCCATTTAACTGGAATCAAACTTTTAGCAGCTATCAATAACTGGGGAGCAAGCATTTTCTTAAATCTACTAACCAAAACTGATGTTCCCTGTAAGAACACTCTCACAAGATCCCTATCTCCACAATCCTCACACAATCTTCTAATATATTCCAATACATCCTTCCAAAACTTTGAGATCACCGGACACTCCCACACCAGGGGCTTGATTCACAAAACGGTGCTAACTGTTAGCACACTGTGAAAAGTGCTTCGTGTTAAATTTCGTGTGATAACGGCTATCTCGCACAAAATTTTGCATTTGTGCGTTAACGCAAATTTTTCGCGCATTAACAGTCGCGTTCACGCGATAAATTTATGTTATTGCACGAACGTTAGTGCGCTAAAAATTCAACACAAATTTAACCATTTTTTTCATGCGAAAACCCCCTGAAACGCATGAAAAGCCATGCTAACAGTTAGCACCATTTTGTGAATCAAGCCCTAGATGTATCAAAGTACCTTTTGCACCACATCTTCTCCAACACCAATTTATCTGGCGTTCTATACCATCTAGTCATTAGTTTAAAATTGACCTATTTTATTCTAGAGCTAACAGAAGTAGCATGAGCTAAAATACATATTTTCCTTTTTTGACTACTTAACAAGATGCAAGTGTCCTCCTCCCACCTACTCAAATAGTCCGGAAAATCCTCAGTACCCTTCAAGATGATATTTCTATACAGGAGTGAAATCAAATGTCCAGGGGAAGCCTCCAACACAAAAAAATTTTCAAACTCAGACAGTTCTATATTAAAATGAAAAACTCTCCTCTTCTCCACCAGGAAGTGCTCTAGCTGTCTATGCCTCCAAAAATCAAATGGAAACTGCTTATATTCCCTAAATCTATCCCATGTTTTAATACTCCCATTACTCATGATCCAAAAAACCTTTCTCCTTACCCGGCAGAAAAAAGGAGAATTCCTCAAGAGGCGTGTGAGAATCTGCTCAGCTGCCTGTGCAGACAGGCAGCGTTTTGACCACTGTTCACGTCTGCATTCTGCAGGTCTCTTTAAGAGAGACTTTCTGTCAGTTCTGCAGCTTGTGTTGCTGAGAAATTTGCATACATTAGTCATGCAAATCCATTACCTGCCTTCTTTTGATGACTAGCACTATAAAAGCATTCTGCTCCCAGAATGCTTTGCTGGACATTTCCCTTCCATGGTCTGTTCCTGATGGACACTGCTGGAGTGTCAGCCATTCTCGTTTGTTGAAGTTATCTTAGTGTAATTCGTGGGGATGCACTAGGCAGTTCCCTAGTGCAGTTAGGATTGCATTATCTGTTTTGCCTGTTCCGTCTGTCTTGTGTTTGGATCGCACAAGCCCTAGCGTTAGCGGCTGTGGATCCTTCTGTTCTGCTACTCTGTACCTGGATCGCGCTAGCCACTTTTCGCTAGTGCTGTGGATCCTATCTCTCGCTTGTCCCTGTTTTCGTGTGTCTGTCTTGTCTGATTCGAAATGCTTGCTGTAGGCTCGGTGAGGTAACCGTTAAGCAAGCGCTCGCGTTCTCTGTTTCGTGTTTGTCTGTCTTTGGTTAGTTAGGCGTGCTTGTCTCTGTTGTGCGTAACACGCGGAGACCGCGCACGAACGCGTGCACTGTTGCGAATGAGTGCGGTGTTCGCGTTCAACTAGCATTTGTTATTTTCTTTATCTTTCTCTTTGTATGATTTGCTGTGCCTTTGCTACCCTTGTGCTCTGTCCTGCTCAGTCTTGTGTTGCTATTGGCAATCGCCATTCTTGCGATTGCGTTTCCTACTTCGTTTCCGCCGTTGTGTGTTCGCCGTCGCTGGGTGGCGACTAATTTGGTGGGCACACATTGGTTCTGTCCTTTTGCTCTGTTCCCTGTGGGCTATCCAGCCCTGCCTGATTGTACCTTGTCCCGGATCTGTACAATTCCCATTTGGCATCTGTGGCTGTGCAGCGGCTGTGTTCGCCTGCACTCCACAGCGCCATCTGCCGGTGGGAATTGCCCTCTGCGGGTGCATAGCACCTAGCCTGGGTGTCCGCAATAATACGCTTGTGGAGGAAATCCGCAGCGTCAGCGCACGTCTGGTGCGCTGACCACGGAGACGATTCCGCAATCGTTACAGAATGTCCAGCCAAACCAAAATTCCCAGGGCAGAGGGAACCTTCGATTTTGTTCAGATGTCATTGCCTGAGGCAAAGGCATATGTGGATCCTATTATAGGTAGGATCGCACACTACATTAAAGCAGTTAAAAAGTCTGTCCTCGTTCCTGACCCCAACCCATATGGAGATTACCTAGATACTGGGTTGTTTGAACCGCCATTTGCCTCATGGGAGATTGGGGCCTTGTTGGAAGAGTTTGATTTCGATTGGAAAGCCTTTTGCGATTTTTATATCGCAAAGAGCGCGGATGACCTGAATGATTGTCTCGACTCTATGTACCTTTTGATCGATTCTGATGAATGTGATGAGTGTGATGTGGATCTGGTGATTTATGTGTGGCAGGCTATTTTGGACGAATTGCACACACACCAACCAATTATTTCCAATAAAGAGACACCATTGTCACATGATTATTCCTGTCTTTCTGGGGTAAAGCAAGTGAGTTTGGACACTGTGCGACCTGAAATGAATGGGTGTGCCTTGACTGTGGACACCTGCGTGAATTCTGATGGAGTTTCTCCCGTTTGTTTAGAGGTTAAATCTGTGCGATCTGATGCCGGTTTCTCAGATGTTCCTGTCGATTGTGATCGGCGTGAGTGTGTCAGCTTTGTCAATGATTTGTGGGATCCCTTGTCATGTAAAAACAGATCTTCTCTCAGTACTACTTTAAGATCCTCCATCTATGATCTCGCTATGGGGAAAATTCCCAAACGATGCAGTTTCAAGAGTAAAATTAATATGATTCCTCATGTTGTTGTCACAACTTCCCCTAACATTGTTCAGTATGAATGCTCAGACCTAGTCAGGTGTGAATGGGAGCCCCCGTTCCAGAAAAAAACAGCTCGAAGCGTTGGTGTATGAATTGGAGAACGATTCAGAGTCGTTTTGTGAGTACTACATTGCCAGAAGTGAATCTGTCTTGAGAGCATGTATAAGTTATGCTTCCGCCTTAAGAGAAAAAAAGGGGTGTGAATTTGACTTCGTGAGTCCGCTGATTTGTATGTGGAAAATGATTCTGAATGAATTACGTGTACGTCATTCAGGTGACGTTTGTAAAGATACATTGTCAGCTGGCGTTTCTGAGATCCAGCAATCCAGCCTGGAGACCTCAGAATCCCTGTCTTTGGAGTGTTCGGTTTCGCAACCTAAAGCGATTGTGGATTCGCAAATTTTGCGTTCTGTCTCCTCGGATTCGACATCGTTAGCCGAGTCTAAGAGTGAGACAGCACTTTGGTTTTGTAAACCTGATACTGAAGCACCTTTGCTCTGTCCAGAGAAGGTGTCTCTGAGCCTGCCCTGTATCATGAATAAAGACATTCTGTCCACTCGCATTGACATTTGCGAGTCTGATTCTGAAGTAAGTACTGACTCTCCACCCAGTAATCTGGATGAGTCAATATTACCTTGTTTAAAATGTCCTGCAGTGTCCCTAGAGGCTCGTCTAGGTATTGCAACCATTGTTACCTGTTTCTCTGCTATTTTGGAATTGCAGTCTGGTTTGACTGCTATGGAGGAATTTCCCTGCAGTGAAACGAAACTCAGAAAGCCAGAGTTAGTTTCACTAGATATTTCTGTGTATCCCTGTCCTGATGATGAAATTCAGTCTCAGTTTATGGTGGAACCTTCCCTGGGACATCTGCCCGGTTCACAAAATAAAGTTCAAGCCTTGCCCTGTAACATGGATAGTTCAGAATCCTTCTTAGGAAACTTGAAAAAGGATGTTCCTGAGGTCCTGTCTGACCTCCTGGAGATCTCCGAGTTCCTCCCAAAGGGTGCAGAACTTGTAGGAGACGTCTCCTGCCCCCCAAGTCCTTCTGAGGTGTTGCCCACTTCAGTAGGCATTGCTGCCTTGCTGGCTACCTTTTCAGCTCTGATGGAGCTTCACGCCTGTGTAGTCAATGATGATATTATTGTCACAGAAATTTCTGAATTTGTATCCGAGTCTTCTTTTGAAAGTCCAGTACCTGTGACCTCCACTCATGATGATTCTCTGCCCGGTACTGGTTTTGGTCTTGACGTGCCGGACTCTGAGGTTGGCAGTTCCCCGACATGTCCTGAGGTTTCTCCTGTGCTGGTGTACCCCAGTGTGCTCTGTGACCCAGAAAGCCCAAGTGTGCCTCGGTTACCAGCGTACTCAGATGCTTCCTCGGTGGAGACATGCTTTGATATGGCCTGCCTGCTTGCATGCCCAGAAGTGGTCCCTGAAAGTCTTGATCTTGATGGGTGTCCTCGTAATTCTGAATCCGGAATTGTCATTGGTTCCATGGGGGTTCTTGGTAATTCTCCATGTGAGCCTGGTGATTGTTCTACCCTCTTGGGATCTCTGTGGAGCTTCAAAAGGTTCTGGGAGATTCCGGGAGAGATTTTGCTTGGTACCCTGGATAAGATCAACGGTGGCTTTTGTGTTGTAAGGGACACTTCGAACAGGTATTGTGGCAGGTTTGGTATTTTCGGACGCTCCTTGGAAGGTGGTGGATATTGTCTGGAGGGTGTCGATGGCTTCTTCTCTGGCGTTCACAGTCCTGATGGGTGTTATACTGAGACTAGTAGTACTGATGGGCATGTTTCGGTGGCTTCTGTTTCCGATGAGGTCGGTTTCGGGTGGACTGACTCTGGAATTGGACCTTGTCGGGCTGCCCCGACCTTCATGAGTCTTCTGTTAGAATGGTTTGGAGATATCGGTTTTGAGGGTCGTCTGGAATTCGACCCTAGAAGGGGGGGTACTGTGAGAATCTGCTCAGCTGCCTGTGCAGACAGGCAGCGTTTTGACCACTGTTCACGTCTGCATTCTGCAGGTCTCTTTAAGAGAGACTTTCTGTCAGTTCTGCAGCTTGTGTTGCTGAGAAATTTGCATACATTAGTCATGCAAATCCATTACCTGCCTTCTTTTGATGACTAGCACTATAAAAGCATTCTGCTCCCAGAATGCTTTGCTGGACATTTCCCTTCCATGGTCTGTTCCTGATGGACACTGCTGGAGTGTCAGCCATTCTCGTTTGTTGAAGTTATCTTAGTGTAATTCGTGGGGATGCACTAGGCAGTTCCCTAGTGCAGTTAGGATTGCATTATCTGTTTTGCCTGTTCCGTCTGTCTTGTGTTTGGATCGCACAAGCCCTAGCGTTAGCGGCTGTGGATCCTTCTGATTGAGTCTGGAGTGTAGGTTGGAACAGCGGTTGTTTCTGCCTACCTCATCTGTTCTGTCTGCCGTGTGTTTGGATCCTTCTGTTCTGTCTCCTGGGATCGCGCTAGCTACTTTTCGCTAGCGCTGGTGATCCTTCTGTTCTGTCTCCTGGGATCGCGCTAGCTACTTTTCGCTAGCGCTGGTGATCCTTCTGTTCTGTCTCCTGGGATCGCGCTAGCTACTTTTCGCTAGCGCTGGTGATCCTTCTGTTCTGTCTCCTGGGATCGCGCTAGCTACTTTTTGCTAGCGCTGGTGATCCTTCTGTTCTGTCTTCTGGGATCGCGCTAGCTACTTTTCGCTAGCGCTGGGGATCCTTCTGTTCTGTCTTCTGGGATCGCGCTAGCCACTTTTCGCTAGCGCTGTGGATCCTTCTGTTCTGCTACTCTGTACCTGGATCGCGCTAGCCACTTTTCGCTAGTGCTGTGGATCCTATCTCTCGCTTGTCCCTGTTTTCGTGTGTCTGTCTTGTCTGATTCGAAACGCTTGCTGTAGGCTCGGTGAGGTAACCGTTAAGCAAGCGCTCGCGTTCTCTGTTTCATGTTTGTCTGTCTTTGGTTAGTTAGGCGTGCTTGTCTCTGTTGTGCGTAACACGCGGAGACCGCGCACGAACGCGTGCACTGTTGCGAATGAGTGCGGTGTTCGCGTTCAGCTAGCATTTGTTATTTTCTTTATCTTTCTCTTTGTATGATTTGCTGTGCCTTTGCTACCCTTGTGCTCTGTCCTGCTCAGTCTTGTGTTGCTATTGGCAATCGCCATTCTTGCGATTGCGTTTCCTACTTCGTTTCCGCCGTTGTGTGTTCGCCGTCGCTGGGTGGCGACTAATTTGGTGGGCACACATTGGTTCTGTCCTTTTGCTCTGTTCCCTGTGGGCTATCCAGCCCTGCCTGATTGTACCTTGTCCCGGATCTGTACAATTCCCATTTGGCATCTGTGGCTGTGCAGCGGCTGTGTTCGCCTGCACTCCACAGCGCCATCTGCCGGTGGGAATTGCCCTCTGCGGGTGCATAGCACCTAGCCTGGGTGTCCGCAATAATACGCTTGTGGAGGAAATCCGCAGCGTCAGCGCACGTCTGGTGCGCTGACCACGGAGACGATTCCGCAATCGTTACAAGGCGACAATAATGATATTACCTCCGACCAACCCCATTTTTTATTAACCACATCCCATACCTTAAACACATTTTTAATCCAAAAAGGAGTCCCTTTCGGTAAATCTCTAAATGTCCCAGGAAGCCAAATAGCTCTTGCCAAATCTAATCCCACCAATTCCTTTTCAATCTTAATCGAACTTTACACTTCTCCCTCATACGTCCAATCAAAGAGTCTAACCAAAACACAAAGTAAAAAACTGTACATGACCGATGAGGAACCGGATGCGCGCGCACACACATGCTGCCATACACTGGGCGGAAATTCACGGCCAGGATTTTACGTAATATGCGTAGGACACAGTCCCCCGCACATGCACAGTCATCTAGGCGGGTGCGACTTTAGCGTCCCACCGCTCCAGCCCCATTGATAGGATGCGACGTTATCGTTTCATCCTGCATAACATAAATACTCGATCCCCGCCCACCCTCTTCACTCATTGGCCACCGCCAGACACCGCTACACACCCACTCCAGCACTACCCCGGCCCCTCACACGTCACTAATTCGATTATTGCCAATCATCCCTCCTATTTAAACACACCACTCCAGCCAGACCAGCACAGAGGTGCCAAGCTTATACTGGCCCCCTAGCTGGTAAGTAACATTCTTTACAATACTTTGATGCCATTTTTTACTGTAGCTGAACCTACAGTCCCCATTGCTGTTTACTTCACTTCCCTCTATATGTATACTATTCACTATGCCTTTTGATATTCATTTTCCCTATGTTACCATCTCCTGCCCCCATTTCTCCTTGCGTTTTTTCATCACTCCTCCATTATCATCCATTCTCCATTTTCTCTGCATGTGGGTATATATATATATATATATATATATATATATATATATATATATATATATATATATATATATATATGTATGAACATGGGGGTGTATATAGGCACATGCACTTATGTTTATGTATATGTATATATAGGTATACCCCCCAAAAAAATCTTTTTTGTTAATCATGGATTCTAGTGTACAGAATTAAGTTTATGCCTTTGTGTACATTTTTATCATTTATCTTTTGTCCTTTATTATTCATTTATTATGTATCATATATTATGCAAATTATTGTATAACAAGTACTTCCACGTATAGTCACGACCCCCATCACTACACATATGTAATACAATAACGCCACACACAGCTATCTGATTTTGCTTTTTGTCTCTGTCATTTTTCAATGTGATACTCCTGTTGTTTTATTGACTGAGGAAGCGGGGCTATGCCTGCAAAACGCGTTGCCAATTGTTTCTAGGAGTATGTGAATAAATTGTTATTACCTCAATTGACAGCATCATGTCTGTTTTGGGTTGGTTGGTCCACCACCGCCTCCTGAACTTTTAAACGTTCTTACCGAATTGTATCCTTTTGGTGCCTCTGTACATCTCTACAAATTAAGATATCCACCCCAGGTGGAGGGGTGTTACACCATTTTTCTTCTATCCACAGAGAGCGACATCTTAGTCCTAAGTGGGGACAGGCCTAAACTCCCCACCTGCCTCTACAGTGGTTACCTTGGTGGTAACCCTGGTTTGTAAGTATAATACTTACGTTTCATAATTACTCCCTTTTTCCAATACATACTACACTATATTGGGCTCTCGGTTTTCTGCTTTATATTCCTGTACAAGCTTGCTTGGCCACTTCGTTCGACAATGCAGCAACCCTAAACTGATTGCAGCCCACCATGACATGGATCTCTTCGAAGAACATACTGCACACAGGAATAACCTCCTGGCGCAATTTAAGAATAACCCACAAGTGTCATCAGAACCCATAACCAGTCCTCCAGTAACGAACACGTCATATAACAGTGATCTGAAGCCCACTTTTCAGAAACTCAAGACAGCCCTTAACGACCAGCCAACGCCGATAGGCGGCGGCTGGTCGGATGTGGGTTTCTATGGAAACGACTGCTCGTTCGAGCTGCCGTTTACTGTCAGTTCACAGCGGGGGGCTCCGTGAACAGCCTGCGAGCCTCCGATCGCGGCTCGCAGGCTAAATGTAAACACCCAGGGAAGTAATCCCCGGTGTTTACATCGTATGGCGCTGCTATCGCAGCAGCGCCGTAAAGGAGATCGGTGATGTCCGGCCTCTGATTGGCCGGGGAATCGCCGGCATCTGATAGGCTGAAGCCTATCTGAGGCGGTACAGGATGGATCGCTGTGAGGAGGGGAGGGAGGAAAGGAGAGGGAGGGGGGAATAGCGCTGTGGAAGGGGGGCTTTGAGGAGCCCCCCCCCCCCCACTAGGAACAAGGCAGTGGCGGTAATCAGACCCCCCCCAGCAGGACATCCCCCTAGTGGGAAAAAAAGGGGGAAGTCTGATCCCCCTGCCTGCCACCTGATCTGTGCTAGGGGCTGAAGAGCCCACCCAGCACAGATCATTGAAAATTCAGCCGTTCCTTAAGTGGTTAAGGACGAGTTCTTCAACGTAGCTGACATCGCCATGCAGGAGACGTACATTAAGGAGAAAATATCTCCTGATGGCATAAGAATCAAAACTTGATCAGCCTTTCCTAAAGATGTTATCTTTACCACAGAATTCTATAATTACTTAGAATGTTGTACTCAAGGCATTATGGAAAGAATCATTAAAAAGAGAAAATCCCTGATTGTTGAACTACAACCCATTATCATTGAATGCAAAAATTTCTTAGCCGAACACACACAGAAAAAACCCCCAATATCATCCCTTATTATCTAACCTCACTACAAGAGTCAAAAGATTTGAACAAGACACCACTGAGACCAAACTTAAAAAACTGAACCAAGACAGACTGGCCTATGCAGAACATAGGGAAAGAGAACATAAGCCACTGCCCACACCCACCCCACTAGCACCACCAGCACTGGCTACGTTCCAAGCCATCCCCCCACCATCACTCATGAAGCTCAACTTTCCTAGACCCACACCATCCATTTATCCACCTTATCCACCTCCTCCCCTGTCTTTTGCAAATCCCAATCACCACCCACCATGCCCGACACCACCAAACATCATCACCAATGCACCCACCGACACCAACACCAATCCATTCTCCAAATTGGCACCACCACCAAACAGTTTCAACTACAACAAACCCATCCTAAATAAAAACACACCCAGAACACAGCAACCCGCACGTTCCAAACCCCATCTCTTTTCCAGCGTCTTGTCCAAACCAGCCCCCAATAACCCAGTAATTGGAGGCCCACATGCTGGAGCTGAGCAGAGCAAAATAAACACTAATCTCATTCCGTCTACTTTCAATTTCAATAAATCAAATCCTCCAATCCTCCCGACATCCTTACAGTACAGAAACCAAACACTGAAGGACCCACGACGGATGACATTCCCTCCCCTCCCCCAATCATGGTAAAGACGACAACTCACCCGATAACGACATAAGGTTATCCCAAGTTAGCACATACTCATCAGACTTCAACTCGTCCATATCACCAAACCCACCCACATCACCACCATAGCCACCAACACCCTGTCCAAAAATGCTCAACAAACCACCATCTGCAAATTCTTTATACCCACAATACCCCGTCACACCAGCAGTTCACAGAATCAAACTACATCATCCTCTTTTTTAGAATTCTCAGCCTCCCTATCAAAAAACATCCTGTCCACCCAATTACCCAGCCCTATATCAGCCCGTACCATCATGCAACCACCCAACAAAATGAAATGCCCACTGTCAGAATCAGAAAGCGAGGATGTTGAGGCAAAAAAAAAAAAAAAGAAACAAATGATAGCTCACCCCAATCCCATCAGTAAAACCGCTACCACAACTAATACTAAAAGAAGCATTTTCAATCTCTCCAGCCATGCTCTAACACAACAAGAATCCAATCTACTAGAAAAGGGCCTTTCCTTTTGCCCTACCAATCAATCGGATATGTTTGAACTTTTCAGTGATCTCAACACCTACATCCGCAAACTTACCCTCAAACGACATTTTGCCATAAAAAAACATAACGCCTCACTTCACATAAATCCCACCAACCTTATCATTACCAACAATCAGTGGTGCTCAGCAGAGCTCGAATATTCGAGTAGCTCGAATATTCGAGCTCTTTTTCAGCTATTCGAGCTCGAATACCGAGCTCGAATAGCTGCAGCTATTCGAATGGGCTATTCGAGTTAATTCGAATAGCCCATTCACTATTCGCGCTATTCGAGCAAACAGCGCTATTCGAGCTCGAATACCGAGCTCGAATAGCGTCATAGCCCAGATTGATGTCCTTAGAGCCAATCAGAGGGCTCCCAGGCCCTCTGACGGCAGCCAATCACAGAGGGGGACCCTGGCCAGCCCCTACCCTATAAATAGCGGCCGCCATTTTAGGTTTTTCCGTCCTTGCCTGACTTTGTACAGAGAGAGATCTGCTCCTTTGTGCTTTGGCTTAGCAAGAGCTTTATTGTGGTCAATCACCTAGCGTTTTTGCTCACATACACCTCCTATATACACCTATATTGTTGTTAGTTAGATAGACATTGTATTTTAGTTAGTAGCTTGTGTGTTACATAGAGACAGCCAGCTGCTGCAGGCAAGCTCACAGCTTTAGACCTCAGGGCCTTGCCTGTGTGGGCACAGCTGTCCTCCTGTCCTCTGTTAGTTTATTTCTCATCTATACCAGTGTTTCTGCTGTCCTTTACTACTGAGTGATTGTATTTTGTAGTATACTGTAACTGTACTAGGACACTCACTGTCACTGTTTGTTCGTTCATAGCTCCTGCGTGTGTGCGTGCACTGTCTGTACAGTACACACACTCTATTTCCTTCTGATTACTACTGATTATTGTAATTTTTAGTTGTACTTACTGTTACTACTTACTGTACTAGGGACACTCAGTCACTGTTCATAGGCTAGCTCCTGCGTGTGTGCGTGCGTGCACTGTCTGTACAGTACACACACTCTATTTCCTTCTGATTACTACTGATTATTGTAATTTCTAGTTGTACTTACTGTTACTACTTACTGTACTAGGGACACTCAGTCACTGTTCATAGGCTAGCTCCTGCGTGTGTGGTGTGTGCGTGCGTGCACTGTCTGTACAGTACACACACTCTATTTCCTTCTGATTACTACTGATTATTGTAATTTCTAGTTGTACTTACTGTTACTACTTACTGTACTAGGGACACTCAGTCACTGTTCATAGGCTAGCTCCTGCGTGTGTGCGTGCGTGCACTGTCTGTACAGTACACACACTCTATTTCCTTCTGATTACTACTGATTATTGTAATTTCTAGTTGTACTTATTGTTACTGCTTACTGTACTAGGGACACTCAGTCACTGTTCATAGGCTAGCTCCTGCGTGTGTGTGTGCGTGCACTGTCTGTAGTGTACTACACACACTCTATTTCCTTCTACTGAATCTGATTACTACTGATTATTGTATTTTCTAGTTAGTGTACTAGGGGACACACTCACTGTTCACTGTTCACACTTACTGATTACTGAATTATTGTATTTTGTATTAGTACTGTACTAGTAATCACTTAGCGATCTAATCACTTAGTGATTAGTGTCACCTCACCCACCAACCCACTCCATTAAAGTACCCCACTTTTTCACCCGCCCTTTTAAAAAACTTTTTTGTTTACGCCCAAAACATCAAAGATGTCTGGAAGTGGCAGCCAGCGCGGTTTGGGCAAGGGGAAGGGCAGCAAGGAAATCAGGAGGAGAGGGAGCAGCATTGTGGCAAGCCGCGGCCGCGCCACCATGCACAGTTCCGCAGCAGCAGCAGCTGCGTCAGTGGCTAACATTCCGCCTCTAGCCACTGGCCGTGGACGCCTTGGGCGCCACCCAGCAGGAGCATCTGCAACTCACGCTGCAGAGACCCAGCAGCAGCAGCAGTGTGTAGTACCTGCTCCTATTTTCCTCCAGCCGGGTCGGAAACGTCCCATTGAGGAAAAGGATGCAGCCACTGTGGTGCAACTGATGACGGAGGAAGAGCAGCCCGCCATCAGCTCTGCATCCGAGGCTTCCACCCTCACCACCACCCCTGTTCGCAGCAGCCGCCCAGCAGGGCCTGGGGAGGAGGCCAGTTCACCGTCACTTGGCGATCTATCATTCAGCAGTCTTTTGACCCCAGGCATCATGAGTAAATTGTCTGCTGTTGTTGGCGATTTTGAGGAGGAGATGCTGATGGGCACTTTGGGGGAGGAGGGATTGGACAGCAAGACTGTGGCGACAGTCAAGCAGCCCATCCATGCATCAGGAGAGGAGTTTGGGGGGTCATCATCCCAGCAGGACATGTTTCAGGAGGGGGAGGATGATGATGACACGGTGACAGACAAAGACTGGGTGCCACCAGCTCCTGGAGATGTCGTCGTCAGCAGCTCTGAGGAGGAGGAGGAGGATGCGCTTGTGGGCCTTGCAAGGAGGCGCATCATTGCAAGCATTGGCAGCAGTAGGCAGGTCCCACAGCCTGCTGGTGTCTCAGGCTCAGCAGCAGCAGCAGCAGCAGCATCTGCCAGTACCACCACCAGCCGCACCCAAACCCCCCCCCCCCCCCCCCCCCCAACCACCACAGGGAGACAGGCAGCAGCAGCTCCAGGCCGTAGGGGATTGCTCTTGTCACCAATCTGGTGATTTTTCACAATGCCCACAGTGTACAGCAAGTACGCCACTTGCAACCACTGTCAGCGGAAGTTGAGCCGAGGTTCAGACCCCTTAAAGTTCAGCACCAGCTCGCTCATCAACCACCTTGCTGCTAAACATTTCCCCCAGCATGAGGAGTTCCAGAGGCTGAAGGCATCTGGTGCTGGCAGTGGCACCACACCCATCACTGCACAGCCTTCAGCAGCAGCAGCAGCAGCAACAGCAGCCACCCGCCCTCCTGCTCCTCCAGCAGCACCAGCAGGAGTGCGGAAACGCACTGCTCCTCCCCCCTCTGCAACTCCTGCCGCCGACACTGAGGCCTGTTCTGGCAGCCAGTCCTCAGTGGCCTCCTCTGCTGTGTCCGCTGATTCCCGTGCTAGCAAAAGGCCACGCCAGAGCCTTTTGAGCGAGTCCTTCCAGGGGGTGGTTAGGGCTCTGCCTCCCAGCAGCCGTCGCGTGCGTCAGCTGAACGGCTTGCTGGCACGGGCCATGTGCTCCCAACTCCTGCCGTACACGCTCGTGCAGGAGGGGAGCGACATGCGTGCGCTGCTTGCTTGTGCAGCCCCAGACTGGCAGCTCCCCAGCAGACACTACTTTGCCCGCAAGGCCATTCCTGCACTGCACCGCTTTGTGATGGCCAATGTGGAGCGAGGGCTGGAGCACGCGGTTGGTGAAAGGGTCCACGTCACCATGGACTCCTGGAGCAGCCGCTTCGGGACAGGCCGCTACCTGTCCTTCACTGTCCACTGGGTCAGCTTGGTGGAAGGGGGTGAGGATGGGAGAGCAGCAGTGGGCACAGCAGCAGCAGCAACACAGTGGGTGGTGCCACCCCGCAGGGTCAGGGGAACTGCAGCAGGTTCCTCCGATCCTCTGCCATCCTCCGGCACACCTGGCCAAACCCCCCGCCTCAGCAGCAGCGTGAAGGCCAGCCACTGCCAAGCGCTGCTGCAGTTGGTAAGCCTTGGGAAGACCAAACTGATGGCAACCCATGTGTTGGCCAAACTCCAGGAGCAGGAGAGGATTTGGCTGACCCCCAGAGGCAGCTCCCCAGCAGACACTACTTTGCCCGCAAGGCCATTCCTGCACTGCACCGCTTTGTGATGGCCAATGTGGAGCGAGGGCTGGAGCACGCGGTTGGTGAAAGGGTCCACGTCACCATGGACTCCTGGAGCAGCTGCTTCGGGACAGGCCGCTACCTGTCCTTCACTGTCCACTGGGTCAGCTTGGTGGAAGGGGGTGAGGATGGGAGAGCAGCAGTGGGCACAGCAGCAGCAGCAACACAGTGGGTGGTGCCACCCCGCAGGGTCAGGGGAACTGCAGCAGGTTCCTCCGATCCTCTGCCATCCTCCGGCACACCTGGCCAAACCCCCCGCCTCAGCAGCAGCGTGAAGGCCCGCCACTGCCAGGAGCAGGAGAGGATTTGGCTGACCCCCAAAGGCCTCAGAGTCGGAGAGGTGGTGGCCGACAATGGGGCCAATCTGGTTGCCGCAATTGACAGGGGAAACCTGACCCACATCCCCTGTCTTGCCCACGTGCTGAACCTGGTGGTGCAGAAGTTCTTGCGCACCTACCAGGGGATGGGCGAACTGCTGGAAACGGCAAGGAACGTTGTGCGTCACTTCCGGCGCTCGGCTGCAGCCTGTGCGAGCCTGGAAGACATGCAAAAGGAGCTGGAGCTGCCACGCCATCGGCTGATCCTTGACGTTCCAACTCGCTGGAACTCCACCCTGGCGATGTTGGAGCGTCTGGTTGAACAGAAGCATGCTGTCAACCAGTACTTTGCCCTGGCCACTGTTTCCGCCGCTCAGAGAAGGGACAAGACCAGCAACATCCCGTCCATCGTCCCCGATGACGACTGGAGGCACATGCAGCAGGTGTGCTTAGTGCTGGCTCCATTTCTGCAGGCCACTAACATGGTGAGCAGGGACCATGCTATGGTCTGCGAGTGGGTGCCCCTGGTTTGTCTGCTGAACAGGGCCCTCGATGCTTTGCTGGAACAGGGAGCGACAGCCTTGGACCAGCAGGAGCAGCAAGCAGCCGCACAGTCCACCTCTGAGGGGGAGGAGGAGGAGGACTTGGTGGAGGTCCCTGACCTTGCTGCTGATGAGGGGGATCAGCACAGCGCAGCTGAGTTGGTGTGGGGGTGGAGAGAGGATGAGGCGGCAGAGGAGGAGGATGAGGACAGCACTGCCATCGATGTGCCAGCACACGTGGCCCGCCTCTTCCCAATGGTAGCGCACATGCTGACGTGCCTGCGCAAGGACCCCAGGGTGATCCAGATGAAGCAGAGGGAGGACATCTGGATCAGCATGATGTTGGACCCACGCCTCAACGGGAAGTTGAGCCAGTTCCTGCCGCCTGCAGGAGGAGACCCAGCGCAACAAATAAGGAGCTTGCAGCAGGCCCTTGTTGAGCGCTTGGAGGAAGCCTTCCCCCAGCCTTCCACCCCCACTGTCCAGCCAGCACAGAGGCAGCAGCAGGTGCCTGCATCCAGCAGCAAGCGCCGCACAGACCTGCTGTCTCTCAGCAACGAGCTCTACAGGACTGTAGAGGCTCCGGCAGCAGTGACTAGAGAGGAGGTGCATGCAGCAGCATCCTCCTCCGGTCACAGCCAGCGCCTGACCCGCATGGTGGCTGACTACATGGGGTCCTACAGCGGGCTTGACAGCGATGCCCCTGTTGATCCCATTTAGTATTGGGTCAAGCGCCTGGAGATCTGGAGCGAGCTGGCGCAGTACGCCCTGGAAGTGCTGTCCTGCCCCCCTTTCAGCGTGCTGTCCGAGCGCTGCTTCAGTGCAGCTGGTGGTGTGGTCACCGAGAAACGCTCACGTCTGTCTCACAAGTCTGTGGACAGACTGACGTTTCTCAAGATGAACCAGGCGTGGGTGGAAGGCGAGTTCCTGGCCCCTGTTGTCGGCGAGAGGGGGACATGAACTGAAGAACCATCGTTAATGTGCCTTACCACCCTTTACCACCTCCTGGCTCCTGCTCACTAAGCCAGCCTGGTTCACTTTGACTATTACGTCGCCTGCAGCCACACATTTTACATCTACAGTGGGCTGCTGTGTACTGCCCTTCTGCTGTCTGTCTGTCTGTGTTTCCCACTGCCAGGGTACACAGATTTACCTTCTGCTGCCACTCTGCCACCAGCTATTACGTCAAACAATAGCTATATCTGTGTAATTTGCTGTAAAAAAAAAGTAAACCATTAAAAAAAAACAATTTTTAATTTTTCTGAGGTGCCCGGGTTGAAAACTGTGTTGTCCCAGTTGTGTATTGGACACGATGTGGGCTGCACGACCGCTGTCTGGGACCTCCTGTTGTATTTATTTAAAGCCCTGGTATCAACGCTAGGTACCAGGGCTATTATGTCACGCTGCCTACCTACCTGCTGCCACACTCACACTACTCCTCCATTCCTCCTGCTGCTGCTGCTGCCTGTCTGTGTCTCCCACTGCCAGGGTACACAGATTTACCTTCTGCTGCTACTCTGCCACCAGCTATTACGTCCAACAATAGCTACTCTCATTACTCCTCCATTCCTCCTGCTGCTGCTGCTGTCTGTCTGTGTTTCCCACTGCCAGGGTACACAGAATTACCTTCTGCTGCCACTCTGCCACCAGTTATTACGTCAAACAATAGCTACTCTCATTACTCCTCCATTCCTCCTGCTGCTGGTGCTGCCTGTCTGTGTTTCCCACTGCCAGGGTACACAGATTTACCTTCTGCTGCCACTCTGCCACCAGCTATTACGTCAAACAATAGCTACTCTCATTACTCCTCCATTCCTCCTGCTGCTGCTGCTGTCTGTCTGTGTTTCCCACTGCCAGGGTACACAGAATTACCTTCTGCTGCCACTCTGCCACCAGCTATTACGTCAAACAATAGCTATATCTGTGTAATTTGCTGTGAAAACAAAACAAAAAAAAATTAAAAAAAAAAAAAGGTTTAATTTTTCTGAGGTGCCCGGGTTGAAAACTGTGTTGTCCCAGTTGTGTATTGGACACGATGTGGGCTGCACGACCGCTGTCTGGGACCTCCTGTTGTGTTTATTTACAGCCCTGGTACCACCGCTAGGTACCAGGGCTATTATGTCACGCTGCCTGCCTCATTGACTGCCTGCTGCCACACACTCATCCTCCTCCTCCTGCTGCTGAATTTACCTCCTGCTGTCTGTGTGTTTCCACTGCCAGAGAGCACATACAATGGCGCTTCCACCATGCACCACCAGCTATTTGTTATGCTCAAAAATAGCTGCATTTCTTTAAAAAAAAATATATAAAAGAGAAATAAGTGAAGAAGAAGAAGATGATATAGAAGAAGAAGAAGATATAGAAAAAGAAGAAGAAGAAGGAGAAGAAGAAGAAGATATAGAAAAAGAAGAAGACGAAATAGAAAAATAATATTAATAAGAAGAGGATATAGAAAAAGAAGATATAGAAAAAGAAGATATAGAAGAAGAAGATGAAGAAGAAGAAGATGAAGAAAAAGAAGATGAAAAAGAAGATGAAGATGAAGAAGAAGATGAAGAAGATGAAGAAGAAGAAGAAGATGATGAAGAAGAAGATGATGAAGATGAAGAAGAAGAAGAAGAAGAAGAAGACGATATAGAAGAAGAAGAAGAAGATATAGAAGAAGAAGATATAGAAGAAGAAGAAGAAGAAGAAGATATAGAAGAAGAAGATATAGAAGAAGAAGAAGATAATAAAGAAGAAGAAGAAGAAGAAAATATAGAAGATAAAGAAGAAGAAGAAGTATATACACTACTGAACAGAATTTTGGACACAACTTCTCTTCTCTTTCCACCTTTTTTTTTTTTTTTAAAGGAACATCCCCACATAATCACTTGTTGTTGTTACTTGGAAAAAAAGATGTTTCTTGCATCATTCACCCTCAAAACAAGTGTTGGAAGCTATTTAAGGCCAATTCGAATAGTCAGCTCGAATAATGAGCTTGAATACCGACTCGAATAGTGAGCTCGAAGTCCGAGGTCGAATCGAATAGTAAAAAATATTCGACTCGTATTAGCGAAGTAAGATCTAGACTCAATTTTTTCATGATAAATGAAAAATTAACTAGCATCCTAAAAGATACCCTTAAAAAATTTGAGCGCATCTGGGACCCCTGGATCCAACTGGAACACTCAGCCATGGATAGTTCTATACTGAGGAGGCTATAAGGCGAGATTACCCTCTCTCTACTTCTTGTTCTCTTTTCTTTCTTTCTTCTTCTTTCATCCTCTCTCCTTCCCCTCCCATCCTTCTCCCTGACCTATCTGCAGAGCCATCATCAGCGACCTCTTTTCCCCTAGGTGGCTCGTCTATCGCTGGACGACGAGCCCCAAGAGGTCTCATTGTGTCCTGGCCTACACCGGGTCTCCTTATTTCTACAATATATGACATATCCCAGATAGCTGGGCATTGCCCTCTGGGATACACACTACGCCATCTTAAGCATTCCCTGTTTTATTGGTTTTCATTGTGCTATCGTTTGCCATCACACAATATCACCATGTTCTGTTTATTGCAGTTTATGTGATGTACCATTGTCTTTTCTCCCCTTGTTAAAATGAAAAATTTCAATAAAAACTTTGAAACCAAAAATATTCGACTCGAATATTCAACCGAATTCGAATAATTTACTATTCGAATTCGACCAAGCTCGAATAATAAAAAGGGGTATCCGAGCATCACTGCCAACAATGACTCACTCTATATTGTCTCCGTATCCACAGCTGAAATTGAAACTGAAAAATACATCAACACCAATCTTAAAGGCTGATCACGCTTCTACCCCACAGCCTCCAAGGGTAACTTTATTGATACTTTTTATTCCCTAGTTCTAAACACTTTACAAGAACTTCTTATCCCTGAAACCATTTCCACTTCCAACCTCACACCACCAGAAAGAACAGCCCTAAAAACTTTACGAAACAATCCAAATATAGTCATCAAACCTGCAGACAAGGGGGGTGGGATTGTTATCCTAAACAAAGCTGATTATCTAGAAGAATCCACACCTTTACTCATTGATTCCAAACATTACACACTACTAGATACAGACACCACCCCGGAACTAAATAAAACCTTCAAAAGTTTTATCAACAATGCTCCACTCAGTAACATTATCACAAAAAATGAGATACATTTTATTATCAACCACCACCCCAGAACTCCATTTTTTTTACTACCTGCTCCAAGGAGACCCATCATCTCTGGAATTGATTCAGTTACCAGTAATCTATCCCGGTTCATAGACACACACTTACAAACGCATGTACAGTCCCTACCCTCCTTTCTCAAAGATTCACACCTCATCCATTTCCTCCAATCCATACCTTGGCAAGACGACTACATATGGCTAACCTGTGATGTGACTTCCTTATATACGTACATACCACATAAATTTGGACTTACTGCTTTACAACACTACCTTCAATCCAACACATCAATGCCACAAATGCAACAGTCATTTTTCATACAATTTACCGAATTCATCCTTCACAACAATGTCTTCTCTTTTCAAGATCACGTTTACCACCAAGTCAGCGGTGTGTCCATGGGAAGCTCGTTCTCCCCATCATATGCAAATCTGGCCATGGGTCACTTAGAACACCTCAAAATGTACAATTATAATCCTTTTTCTAATAATATTATTTTCTATAAACAGTACATAGATGATTTAATCTTCATATGGAAAGGCACCACAGAACTAATACCATCCTTCATTGAATTTCGCAATTCCAACCCGGCGGGCCTACAGTTTACCTCCCATCAGTACCCAGTTTCGATTGAATTTCTAGACCTCATCATGTATACTGATTAATTCCGCATAAGATCAAAAACATTTTTTAAACCCATCGATTCCAACACTTATATCCACTACCACAGCTTTCATCACCGCCCTTGGACCAAAAATAACCCTTACACCCAATATAAGAGAATATACCGCAATTGCACAGACATACAGCAGTATAATACCCAGTCTAAAATCTTGACAAAAAAGTTTACAGATCGCAAATACCCCAAAAAACTACTACAAGACATGAATCAAAAAGCAAACGTCCAAACCCCCCACCCCCCCAACAAAATTCAAATACCCAAACTAACGACACACCCCGGCTTATTACTAAATACCTATAAACACCTATTCATTCGCAATATTCTGAGCAAAATACGGGAAATCCTCTTGCAGGACCCTCACCTCCGATCCATTATACCTCCCAAGCCCGCCATCACGTACAGACATGCCCCAAATCTTCACAGCACACTAGCCCCTAGCAGATTACGCCAACTACCTGCAGACACCACCCATAACCTAACCACCCTGTTACCAGGTTGCACCCCCTGCAACCACAAGAGATGTCTAGCCTGCAAATTTGTCCACCAAACCACGTCGTTCCTATCCCAGGTCACTGATAAAGAATACCAGATCAGAGACAGCATCACTTGTGAATCAAAATACATCATTTATGTTATCTCATGCCCGTGTCAGCTACAGTATGTGGGCAGAACCACCCAACCAGCCAGAAGTAGAATAGGACAACATAAAACAAATATACTCAATTAATACCCCCTCCACAGTGTGTCACCTACTTCAGTACCCATCCCGACATCAATCCAGAATTTTTTCATATCACACTCATTGAATCCATTCCACATAACCGACAGTGGTGCTATCACGGGTGGTCGTGATCACTGGTCTG